>NW_028152520.1:0-7500 GCF_951799395.1 Argentina silus | reverse complement strand
CTAACCCTAACCCTGTACTAACCCTAACCCTGTACTAACCCTAACCCTGTACTAACCCTAACCCTAACCCTGTACTAACCCTAACCCTAACCCTAGAGACCTCTTCACCCCCACTACCTCCCCTGTACTAACCCTAACCCTAACCCTAACCCTGTACTAACCCTAACCCTAGAGACCTCTTCACCCCCACTACCTCCCTGTACTAACCCTAACCCTAACCCTGTACTAACCCTAACCCTAGAGACCTCTTCACCCCCACTACCTCCCTGTACTAACCCTAACCCTGTACTAACCCTGTACTAACCCTAACCCTGTACTAACCCTAACCCTGTACTAACCCTAACCCTAACCCTAACCCTGTACTAACCCTAACCCTAACCCTAACCCTGTACTAACCCTAACCCCAACCCTGTACTAACCCTAACCCTGTACTAACCCTAACCCTGTACTAACCCTAACCCTAGAGACATCTTCACCCCCACAACCCCCCTGTACTAACCCTAACCCTAGAGACCTCTTCACCCCCACAACCCCCCTGTACTAACCCTAACCCTAACCCTAAAGACCTCTTCACCCCCACTACCTCCCCTGTACTAACCCTAACCCTGTACTAACCCTAACCCTAACCCTGTACTAACCCTAACCCCAACCCTAGAGACCTCTTCACCCCCACTACCTCCCCTGTACTAACCCTAACCCTAGAGACCTCTTCACCCCCACTACCCCCCTGTACTAACCCTAACCCTAACCCTAGAGACCTCTTCACCCTGTACAAGTTCTCTCCTGTTAATAAAAAAATAAAAAAAATAAAAAAAAGGCTTCTGGCATTACGACTGCCTATGGCCCCAGGTGTGAGCATTGATTACTTTGTCTTATGATGACTGTTGGATAGATGATTCACTCACTTAAACAAATGTATTTGCTGTAAGTCGCTTTGGATAAAGGCGTCTGCTAAATGCCACACATGTAAATGTAAAACATACGGGCTGGGACTAGAAAGCCCAACTGTGGAAATTCAAATGGGCTCGGATCTCTGGGCTCCAGGCACACTGGCACCGCTGTGGAAAGAAACGCTCCAAACACCTACAGTACCGCTCCAAACACCTACAGTACCCGTCACACACACACACACACACACACACACACACACACACACACACACACATATACATACACACATACACACACACAAACACAGACGCACGCACGCACACACACACACACACGCACGCACGCATGCACGCACCTACACACACACACACACACACACACATACACACACACGCACACATGCACGCACACACACACATACACACACACACACACACACACATAGTACCAGTCAAAAGTTTGGACACACCTTCTCATTCAATGGTTTTTCTTTATTTTGATTATTTTCTACATTGTAGATTAATATTGAAGACATCAAAACTATGAAGGAACACATATGGAATTATGTAGTAAACAAAAAAGTGTGAAACAAACCAGAATGTTTTAGGGTTGTTTATATATGTTTTATATTTTTTTTATATTTTAGATTCTTCAAAGTAGCCACTTTTTGCTTTGATGACAGCTTTGCACACTCTTGGCAAGGTGTGTCCAAACTTTTGACTGGTACTGTACACCCACCATTACCTGGGCATGGCACCCTTATAAGGAATGGTGCTGTACACCCACCATTACCTGGGCATGGCACCCTTATAAGGAATGGTACTGTACACCCACCATTACCTGGGCATGGCACCCTTATAAGGAATGGTACTGTACACCAACCATTACCTGGGCATGGCACCCTTTAAGGAATGGTACTGTACACCCACCATTACCTGGGCATGGCACCCTTTAAGGAATGCTGCTGGCTGCTGAGTAAACAACAACACCATTGTTTCCCAAGAACCGTCGTCAGACTCACGTGGCCTAGCTTAGGGGGGGTCCCACCTGCCGACGGAGACAAGACCGTCCACGAACCAACACAATGCCCATCCCCTGACAAGCCTCTGGCAAGCCTCTCTCACGCCCACGGACGCAAAGGTTTGGCTGGGCACGGCGAGCAGCGAGGCGCCCTGCCCATGTCTGAGCTCCAGGGTTGCCAGGGTGGATCCCACACACAGCACAGACACAACAGTGAGCTCCTGCCCAGACAGGACAGGAGGGTATTATCAGCTATAATTATAGAAAGGTTATTATATCATATAATTACATCTATTAGCGAGCCTCATTGTGTCTGTTAATTTTAGACCCCTCCAATGTCAATATTTTCATGGTGGGTCCTGAGAGGGAAAAGGAGGTGGGATCAGTCAGGGGGAGGGGGGGGGGGGGCAGGTGACCTTGGGGAACGCCTGAGTAGAAACACACTGAGTCAGTGTAGAGCAAGGGTGGTGTTGACGGGTTTTTATCTCAATGACAGTTTGGCCCAGTACAGTACAGTACAGTACAGTACAGTACAATACAGGACAGGACAGGACAGGACAGGACAGGACAGTACAGGACGGGACGGGACGGGACGGGACGGGACGGGACAGGACAGGACAGGAGGGGACAGGACAGGACAGGACAGGTCAGGACAGGACAGGACAGGAGGGGACAGGACAGGACAGGACAGGACAGGACAGGACAGGACAGGACATACTGTATGTATTTTGTCTCAGGTGTGAAATCATACTTTTTATACACTGGTTGTGAGCATGTCAACACGTGTCCAGTATCATTGTTGTCATTGAGGATCAGAGGTTGTTGACTGTTGTCTCAGTCTCGTTGTTGTTGTTGTTGTTGTCAGTAGTAACCAGCATTGCAACAACTCCAGAAACAGCCGTGCAATCCAGGTGCCTCACCGATGGTCCCCCTCCAATGTTGCACTTTGACCTTTTCACTGTTTACCCGCCCATTGATTTATATTAGTTTTGTATATTTTCTGAAGTGGAACACAAAGAGGGGTTTTGTGTGTGTTCCAGGTGTTGAGGGCTGTGGGGCGTTTTGTGTGTGTGTGTGTGTGTGTGTGTGTGTGTGTGTGTGTGTGTGTGTGTGTGTGTACAAGTGTTGCATGCTGATATGGACCCCCTGAGGCCTGTATGCCTGGCTGCAGAGAAAGACCAGAAGCCATTTCCATTTACACTTCCTCCACTGTTGTTTTTCTGTGGAACTGAACTTTAAATGCGGCACTGGTCCATAGCCAACCACAGCGAAACACACACGCACACACACACACACACACACACACACACACACACACACACACACACACATACACACACACACACACACACACACACACACACACACACACACACACACACGCACACGCACACACGCACACACACACAGACACACACAGACACACACACGCACACACACACAGACACACACGCACATGCTTACCCACAAGGAAAATAGCCTCCCTCTTTCTGCTGGACCAGCTAAAATAAACCCATGATCACGCATAATTTTCCCTCCTTAGGAGAGAAGAGTGGATCTGGCATTACAACTCGCTGGTATTGGTGTAAAACAAGCTCCTTTTCTCAGTTTAAATATAGCTCTGTGGTGAAATGCTGGACTGAGTGTGTGTGTGTGTGTGTGTGTGTGTGTGTGTGTGTGTGTGTGTGTGTGTAGGCTGTTTGGCAGAGCGGTTGTCTAGTATTGTGGTTGTGCTCTGATATCTGTCCTTTCTCCATGTGGTGCCAGGGGGAGGAAAGCCTTCCTCTGGCGTCTAGGCCTGCGTCACCGTGGCTCTTCTCTGAGCCTCCCACAGAAGGCCACATCACAGAGACCTGAGGCAGTCACAGAACTGGACCCACAACGCTGTCTGGTCATGGATGGAATGGACCCACAACGCTGTCTGGTCATGGATGGAATGGACCCACAACGCTGTCTGGTCATGGATGGAATGGACCCGAATTGATGATGTCGTCAGAACCGGTGAGCAAGTGCATCACATATTTTTCCTTCATTTGATGTGTAGGGTCAGAGATAAGGTCAGAGGTAAGGTCAGGGTAGGGTCAGAGGTAAGGTCAGAGGTAAGGTCAGAGGTAAGGTCAGGGTAGGGTCAGTGGTAAGGTCAGGGTAGGGTCAGAGGTAAGGTCAGAGGTAGGGTCAGAGGTAAGGTCAGGGTAGGGTCAGAGGTAAGGTCAGGGTAGGGTCAGAGGTAAGGTCAGGGTAGGGTCAGAGGTAAGGTCAGGGTAGGGTCAGAGGTAAGGTCAGAGGTAAGGTCAGGGTAAGGTCAGGGTAAGGTCAGAGGTAAGGTCAGGGTAAGGGTTAAACTAGTTGGTCAACAATTCTATGTTATAGACCAGAGAGCTTGGAGTGTTGTCAAGGAACTAGAGAGGGCACAGTGGAACTATGGGAAGGTGGAGGACTGTGTTAGCGAGACTGTGTTTAGCTGAGCCCCCCTACCCCCCCCCCCCCCCCCCCCCGCTCCCAAACAACCTGGAGTCACCATCATTGATCTTTCCTGTCAGGAAAATGTTCTGACTCAGAGCCAGATGCTGTCTTTATCTCAATGGTCACACAGGCCTATTTGAGTGGCCTGCCTCTTTCCTGACCGCCCTTTTTTTAATAGTTTTTTTTTTTACTATTTGTGTTGAAATGTGTGGCTCTTTGTAAAGCATTGTTTCAACAGTTTCAGTACATAATGTCCCTTTCCATTTTTTTCATGTCCTTCGAATTCTTCAGAATCCGCTCTTTAAAAAAAAATAAAAAAACTGATTGTGTTGCATCGTAAAACTCAACGAATCCCTTTGGACTGTTACCAGCGGTTCAGATACTGTGGTATTGTTTGCACTGTAGCGTCACAGACTTACTCAGAATGTCTAGATAGATGTCATTAGATTCGAGTATTCATCTTTCGACTTGTGTTTTTCTACAAAAAACAATCAAAGATAATTCCACCTGGGATGCGTGTGTATGTGGTGGTAACGGGTCACACAATTAAGGCTAATTTCACCGTCATGGCCGTCACAGCTGTCACTGTGTGATTAGGGCCTTTACCGGGGAAAATAAAGTGACATGTTTTCCTTTGTAATGAAAGCAGAGCTGTGTTCATACTTACACAAGCTGTTTGAGTTTGGAGTGGGCATACTACACCCTGTGTCAAGATGTCACCCGGCACCCGGTTGTAGCGCTGTGCTGCGCCCCGTCCGCCCCGCGCCGGCTGGAGTTTCCACCGTGATGCGATTAGAAAAGCAATTTGCTCTCTGACGACGTGACCCAAGAAAAACAACTGCTTTATTAAGCAAAACAAATGACCCCATTTAGCCTTGAGACGTAAAAAAAAAAAAAACGCACGTCCGAACGGTTTTAGCGACGCAAATATATCACATGGATGGATTATTCTGAAGAAAAGACGGGTTTTGGAAGCTGAACTGAGCACAAGGGAATATGGTCTCGATGAAGTGTGCTTCAACACCTTCCTTGCTATTTTAGTTTGACCCAGTCGTTTGGATGGAGAGGATGTGTGTGCTTGGCTTGACAGGAGTATCATAATGACACAGCCAAATCCACTTTAGAGAACTTCAAGTTCAAGTACAGTATTTCAGAGTACAGTATTTCAAGTACAGTATTTCACAAGTCCGGCCTCTTGAAGTTGCTGCAGGAGCTGCAGTAAATTATCGAAAGAGGTATCAAAAAGACACCTGAGAAAAAGACCTCTGAAATGAAGCGAGAGCTTGAGATTGGACCATAAAATATCACATCAATACATAAACAACAACAACAACAACAACAAAGCAAACCACCAGACACTTTTCTTCTGGTGAACAGCTGAGCTCTTCCTAATTTAAGATCTAGATAGGCGTCACTCCTCCGGCACGGGTAACAATATACATAACAAACGTCTTAGGAGAAGGAATTTACCTCAGATTTGTTTAAGGTGAAATTGCCTCCCTAAACACAGTGCTTGGGGGCTTAGCGGTGCTTAGGCCTGTGACGCACTCCATTGTGAGAGGGTTCCGCATCGGAACCCGGCAACCCCCTGAAGAATGGAACCCACGTTCCCCACATTTGGCAGCCTAGCTAGCATAGCTTAGCAAATCTTTGCATGAGGCCAGGCAGCCCTGTGCAGGGCTGGGGTGTTTATTGTTCAGCTGGGTAGCTAAGCGCTAAGCGCTAATCACCAAGCTTTTAGGATGTCCTTTCAGTTTGGTGCTTTTTTTAGCATCAGTTTCTACGCTGCCGTGAGGTTATTTGTTTAAGTCGTTGGCAAAGCATCAAACTTGGCTGAAAATAATCTGTTAAACCTCTTATTGTGATACCGTAGGCTATGTCGAGTGAAAGTCAGGGGCTGAACCGCTGGTTTATGTGAGACCTCGTCTTAGTTCAGTGGTGGAGGCTTCTCAAAGGTTTATGACCGTACATTTCAATAATACTGCTGCTGCTGTTGTTATGAATTAAAACTACAACAGTGATTCCGGCGAGTGTGGCTCCTTCTTCCCTTGCTTTGTGTGACCCTGCACCCTAAAGACTAACACACATTTTTGGGGTGAGCTGAGCGCGCCAATCCCCCTTTCAACCCCACATTTCACTTGCCTTTCCTTTGGTGGATCCGAGAGTAATTATATAGATGTCTCACTCCTGTCTCACAATGGGGCACCCCCCACTCATCCCACCCCTACTCTTCGTCTACTCCCCGTCTCCCTCCCCCTCTCCCTCCCCTAGGGCTGTCCTCTCTCCCCCCTCTACCACTGGTGTCCTCCCCCACCCCAGACCTTTCCTCATTATGCATCACACATCTGTCTGTCTGTCATCTCCACATGCAAAACTAGAGTTTCTCTCTGTACGGTTCATTGGGCATTTGCTTTCTGCCTGTCACTCTCTCTCTCTATCTGTTTCTCTCTCTCTCTATCTGTTTCACTCTCTCTCTCTCGCTCTCTCTCTCTCTCTCTCTCTCTCTCTCTCTTTCCTGAGTTCTCTGGACATTCACTTTCCTTTCTCAGCCAGCCATGTAAGAGAGATGCATTGAATGAAGTAGTTTATTGAATAAAGTAGTTTATTCAACATTTCACGACCATTAGGCATCAAATATTGCTGGGGATCAAATGTTGTATGTGTGTGTGTGTGTGTGTGTGTGTCTGCGTGTGTGTGTGTGTGTCTCTGTGTGTGTGTGTGTGTGTGTGTGTGTCCACGGGGACAGAGGAGAGAGGGATACTGCCAAAAGCAGCAACAGTGACGCATAAAAAAAGCCTGCCAAAATGTTCAGCTGCTGGCCAGTATTCTTCCAGTATTCTTCCAGTATTCTTCCAGTATTATTCCAGTATTGTTCCAGTATTGTTCCAGTATTGTTCCAGTATTATTCCAGCATTATCCTTGATGTTTTCCCGTGGTCCTGGTGGTGCTGTTAAGGCAAACTGCTGGGCAGAGAACAGATCAGGGGGGGGTGGGGGGGGGACCCTCCTAGTTGGCTGTCCTGGGACTAGACTTCAGGGACGGCAGAGGGAGGGGGACCAATGACAAATTAATCATTTGACTTAACCTATGTGTAACACACACACACACACACACACACACACACAC
>NW_028152522.1:0-2000 GCF_951799395.1 Argentina silus | reverse complement strand
TGTGAGGAGGATCCTAACATCTGTCTGTTTGGTTCGTGTTACAACACACCTGGCAGCTTTGACTGTGTGTGTGGCTCTGGCTTCGTCCTGTCAGAGAACCGACGCCGCTGCTATGGTAACAACAGCACTTTGAATGACGCCATTTTGAGTCTCATCTCATATCTGTTATTTTACACTCAAGCTTTCTCTGATATGTTGATGTCTTACTTAACAGTCCCTCTCCTCCCCTCTCCTCTCCTCTCCTCTCCTCTCCGCTCCTCTCCTCTCCTCTCCCCCCCCTCCCTCCCCTCTCCTTCCCCCCTGCCTCTCCTCTCCTCCCCTCTCCTCTCCTCTCCTCTCCGCTCCCCTCCCCTCCCCTCTCCCCCCTCCCTCCCCTCCCCTCCCCTCCCCTCTCCCCCCTCCCTCTCCTCCCCTCCCCTCTCCCCCCTCCCTCCCCTCCCCTCCCCTCTCCTCCCCTCTCCCCCCTCCCTCCCCTCCCCTCCCCTCTCCTCTCCCCCCTCCCTCTCCTCTCCTCCCCCCAGACACCAGGGAGAGTTATTGTTTCATCAGGTTTGACAGTGGTCAGTGCTCCGTGCCTCAAGCCTTCAACACCACCAAGGCCAAGTGCTGCTGCAGCACCACCACCACGGAGGGCTGGGGGGACCCCTGTCAGCTCTGCCCCCGCCAGAGGGATGGTACGACACACACACACACACACACACACACACACACCCCTGTCAGCTCTGCCCCCGCCAGAGGGATGGTACGACACACACACACACACACACCCCTGTCAGCTCTGCCCCCGCCAGAGGGACGGTACGACACACACACACACACACACACACACCCTTGTCAGCTCTGCCCCCACCAGAGGGACGGTACGACACACACACACACACACACACACACACACACACATAGACCCCTGTCAGCTCTGCCCCCGCCAGAGGGACGGTACGACACACACACACACACACACCCCTGTCAGCTCTGCCCCCACCAGAGGGACGGTACGACACACACACACACACACACACACACACACACACACACACACACACAGACCCCTGCCAACTCTGCCCCCGCCAGAGGGATGGTACAACACATACACACACACACACACACACACACTTTTTATTTTTATTGTTTATTTCTCCCCATTTTAGTGGCGTTCCAGGACCTTTGTCCCTTCGGCCGTGGAATAATCCCTGGGATTGGAGACACCCGCATAGGTAACTAGATTATCATTCTATCTGACTACCCTGCTGCATAGATAACCAGATTATCATCCTGACTACCCTACTGCTTAGATAACCAGATTATCATTCTATCTGACTACCCTGCTGTTTAGATAACCAGATTATCATCCTGACTACCCTGCTGCTTAGATAACCAGATTATCATTCTATCTGACTACCCTGCTGCTTAGATAACCAGATTATCATCCTGACTACCCTACTGCTTAGATAACCAGATTATCATTCTATCTGACTACCCTGCTGTTTAGATAACCAGATTATCATCCTGACTACCCTGCTGCTTAGATAACCAGATTATCATTCTATCTGACTACCCTGCTGCTTAGATAACCAGATTATCATTCTATCTGACTACCCTGCTGCTTAGATAACCAGATTATCATCCTGACTACCCTGCTGCTTAGATAACCAGATTATCATTCTATCTGACTACCCTGCTGCTTAGATAACCAGATTATCATTCTATCTGACTACCCTGCTGCTTAGACAACCAGATTATCATCCTGACTACCCTGCTGCTTAGATAACCAGATTATCATCCTGACTACCCTGCTGCTTAGATAACCAGATTATCATTCTATCTGACTAACTAGTGGATGATGTAGTGGGTAGATGTTATTTTTCGCTGTGTTGCTTTATCTGTGTTTGGTGTGTGTGTGTGTGTGTGTGTGTGTGTGTGTGTGTGTGTGTGTGTGTAGCTGTGTGTGACTGTGCTTGTGTTTGGTGTGTGTGTGTGTAACTCTGTGTTACAACCCGGCT
>NW_028152523.1:0-73920 GCF_951799395.1 Argentina silus | reverse complement strand
CTAACCCTAACCCTAACCCTAACCCTAACCCTAACCCTAACCCTAACCCTAACCCTAACCCTAACCCTAACCCTAACCCTAACCCTAACCCTAACCCTAACCCTAACCCTAACCCTAACCCTAACCCTAACCCTAACCCTAACCCTAACCCTAACCCTAACCCTAACCCTAACCCTAACCCTAACCCTAACCCTAACCCTAACCCTAACCCTAACCCTAACCCTAACCCTAACCCTAACCCTAACCCTAACCCTAACCCTAACCCTAACCCTAACCCTAACCCTAACCCTAACCCTAACCCTAACCCTAACCCTAACCCTAACCCTAACCCTAACCCTAACCCTAACCCTAACCCTAACCCTAACCCTAACCCTAACCCTAACCCTAACCCTAACCCTAACCCTAACCCTAACCCTAACCCTAACCCTAACCCTAACCCTAACCCTAACCCTAACCCTAACCCTAACCCTAACCCTAACCCTAACCCTAACCCTAACCCTAACCCTAACCCTAACCCTAACCCTAACCCTAACCCTAACCCTAACCCTAACCCTAACCCTAACCCTAACCCTAACCCTAACCCTAACCCTAACCCTAACCCTAACCCTAACCCTAACCCTAACCCTAACCCTAACCCTAACCCTAACCCTAACCCTAACCCTAACCCTAACCCTAACCCTAACCCTAACCCTAACCCTAACCCTAACCCTAACCCTAACCCTAACCCTAACCCTAACCCTAACCCTAACCCTAACCCTAACCCTAACCCTAACCCTAACCCTAACCCTAACCCTAACCCTAACCCTAACCCTAACCCTAACCCTAACCCTAACCCTAACCCTAACCCTAACCCTAACCCTAACCCTAACCCTAACCCTAACCCTAACCCTAACCCTAACCCTAACCCTAACCCTAACCCTAACCCTAACCCTAACCCTAACCCTAACCCTAACCCTAACCCTAACCCTAACCCTAACCCTAACCCTAACCCTAACCCTAACCCTAACCCTAACCCTAACCCTAACCCTAACCCTAACCCTAACCCTAACCCTAACCCTAACCCTAACCCTAACCCTAACCCTAACCCTAACCCTAACCCTAACCCTAACCCTAACCCTAACCCTAACCCTAACCCTAACCCTAACCCTAACCCTAACCCTAACCCTAACCCTAACCCTAACCCTAACCCTAACCCTAACCCTAACCCTAACCCTAACCCTAACCCTAACCCTAACCCTAACCCTAACCCTAACCCTAACCCTAACCCTAACCCTAACCCTAACCCTAACCCTAACCCTAACCCTAACCCTAACCCTAACCCTAACCCTAACCCTAACCCTAACCCTAACCCTAACCCTAACCCTAACCCTAACCCTAACCCTAACCCTAACCCTAACCCTAACCCTAACCCTAACCCTAACCCTAACCCTAACCCTAACCCTAACCCTAACCCTAACCCTAACCCTAACCCTAACCCTAACCCTAACCCTAACCCTAACCCTAACCCTAACCCTAACCCTAACCCTAACCCTAACCCTAACCCTAACCCTAACCCTAACCCTAACCCTAACCCTAACCCTAACCCTAACCCTAACCCTAACCCTAACCCTAACCCTAACCCTAACCCTAACCCTAACCCTAACCCTAACCCTAACCCTAACCCTAACCCTAACCCTAACCCTAACCCTAACCCTAACCCTAACCCTAACCCTAACCCTAACCCTAACCCTAACCCTAACCCTAACCCTAACCCTAACCCTAACCCTAACCCTAACCCTAACCCTAACCCTAACCCTAACCCTAACCCTAACCCTAACCCTAACCCTAACCCTAACCCTAACCCTAACCCTAACCCTAACCCTAACCCTAACCCTAACCCTAACCCTAACCCTAACCCTAACCCTAACCCTAACCCTAACCCTAACCCTAACCCTAACCCTAACCCTAACCCTAACCCTAACCCTAACCCTAACCCTAACCCTAACCCTAACCCTAACCCTAACCCTAACCCTAACCCTAACCCTAACCCTAACCCTAACCCTAACCCTAACCCTAACCCTAACCCTAACCCTAACCCTAACCCTAACCCTAACCCTAACCCTAACCCTAACCCTAACCCTAACCCTAACCCTAACCCTAACCCTAACCCTAACCCTAACCCTAACCCTAACCCTAACCCTAACCCTAACCCTAACCCTA
Source organism: Argentina silus (assembly GCF_951799395.1). Taxonomy (NCBI): domain Eukaryota; kingdom Metazoa; phylum Chordata; class Actinopteri; order Argentiniformes; family Argentinidae; genus Argentina; species Argentina silus. The sequence continues at coordinate 71,721 of NW_028152523.1, read as the reverse complement.
ACCCTAACCCTAACCCTAACCCTAACCCTAACCCTAACCCTAACCCTAACCCTAACCCTAACCCTAACCCTAACCCTAACCCTAACCCTAACCCTAACCCTAACCCTAACCCTAACCCTAACCCTAACCCTAACCCTAACCCTAACCCTAACCCTAACCCTAACCCTAACCCTAACCCTAACCCTAACCCTAACCCTAACCCTAACCCTAACCCTAACCCTAACCCTAACCCTAACCCTAACCCTAACCCTAACCCTAACCCTAACCCTAACCCTAACCCTAACCCTAACCCTAACCCTAACCCTAACCCTAACCCTAACCCTAACCCTAACCCTAACCCTAACCCTAACCCTAACCCTAACCCTAACCCTAACCCTAACCCTAACCCTAACCCTAACCCTAACCCTAACCCTAACCCTAACCCTAACCCTAACCCTAACCCTAACCCTAACCCTAACCCTAACCCTAACCCTAACCCTAACCCTAACCCTAACCCTAACCCTAACCCTAACCCTAACCCTAACCCTAACCCTAACCCTAACCCTAACCCTAACCCTAACCCTAACCCTAACCCTAACCCTAACCCTAACCCTAACCCTAACCCTAACCCTAACCCTAACCCTAACCCTAACCCTAACCCTAACCCTAACCCTAACCCTAACCCTAACCCTAACCCTAACCCTAACCCTAACCCTAACCCTAACCCTAACCCTAACCCTAACCCTAACCCTAACCCTAACCCTAACCCTAACCCTAACCCTAACCCTAACCCTAACCCTAACCCTAACCCTAACCCTAACCCTAACCCTAACCCTAACCCTAACCCTAACCCTAACCCTAACCCTAACCCTAACCCTAACCCTAACCCTAACCCTAACCCTAACCCTAACCCTAACCCTAACCCTAACCCTAACCCTAACCCTAACCCTAACCCTAACCCTAACCCTAACCCTAACCCTAACCCTAACCCTAACCCTAACCCTAACCCTAACCCTAACCCTAACCCTAACCCTAACCCTAACCCTAACCCTAACCCTAACCCTAACCCTAACCCTAACCCTAACCCTAACCCTAACCCTAACCCTAACCCTAACCCTAACCCTAACCCTAACCCTAACCCTAACCCTAACCCTAACCCTAACCCTAACCCTAACCCTAACCCTAACCCTAACCCTAACCCTAACCCTAACCCTAACCCTAACCCTAACCCTAACCCTAACCCTAACCCTAACCCTAACCCTAACCCTAACCCTAACCCTAACCCTAACCCTAACCCTAACCCTAACCCTAACCCTAACCCTAACCCTAACCCTAACCCTAACCCTAACCCTAACCCTAACCCTAACCCTAACCCTAACCCTAACCCTAACCCTAACCCTAACCCTAACCCTAACCCTAACCCTAACCCTAACCCTAACCCTAACCCTAACCCTAACCCTAACCCTAACCCTAACCCTAACCCTAACCCTAACCCTAACCCTAACCCTAACCCTAACCCTAACCCTAACCCTAACCCTAACCCTAACCCTAACCCTAACCCTAACCCTAACCCTAACCCTAACCCTAACCCTAACCCTAACCCTAACCCTAACCCTAACCCTAACCCTAACCCTAACCCTAACCCTAACCCTAACCCTAACCCTAACCCTAACCCTAACCCTAACCCTAACCCTAACCCTAACCCTAACCCTAACCCTAACCCTAACCCTAACCCTAACCCTAACCCTAACCCTAACCCTAACCCTAACCCTAACCCTAACCCTAACCCTAACCCTAACCCTAACCCTAACCCTAACCCTAACCCTAACCCTAACCCTAACCCTAACCCTAACCCTAACCCTAACCCTAACCCTAACCCTAACCCTAACCCTAACCCTAACCCTAACCCTAACCCTAACCCTAACCCTAACCCTAACCCTAACCCTAACCCTAACCCTAACCCTAACCCTAACCCTAACCCTAACCCTAACCCTAACCCTAACCCTAACCCTAACCCTAACCCTAACCCTAACCCTAACCCTAACCCTAACCCTAACCCTAACCCTAACCCTAACCCTAACCCTAACCCTAACCCTAACCCTAACCCTAACCCTAACCCTAACCCTAACCCTAACCCTAACCCTAACCCTAACCCTAACCCTAACCCTAACCCTAACCCTAACCCTAACCCTAACCCTAACCCTAACCCTAACCCTAACCCTAACCCTAACCCTAACCCTAACCCTAACCCTAACCCTAACCCTAACCCTAACCCTAACCCTAACCCTAACCCTAACCCTAACCCTAACCCTAACCCTAACCCTAACCCTAACCCTAACCCTAACCCTAACCCTAACCCTAACCCTAACCCTAACCCTAACCCTAACCCTAACCCTAACCCTAACCCTAACCCTAACCCTAACCCTAACCCTAACCCTAACCCTAACCCTAACCCTAACCCTAACCCTAACCCTAACCCTAACCCTAACCCTAACCCTAACCCTAACCCTAACCCTAACCCTAACCCTAACCCTAACCCTAACCCTAACCCTAACCCTAACCCTAACCCTAACCCTAACCCTAACCCTAACCCTAACCCTAACCCTAACCCTAACCCTAACCCTAACCCTAACCCTAACCCTAACCCTAACCCTAACCCTAACCCTAACCCTAACCCTAACCCTAACCCTAACCCTAACCCTAACCCTAACCCTAACCCTAACCCTAACCCTAACCCTAACCCTAACCCTAACCCTAACCCTAACCCTAACCCTAACCCTAACCCTAACCCTAACCCTAACCCTAACCCTAACCCTAACCCTAACCCTAACCCTAACCCTAACCCTAACCCTAACCCTAACCCTAACCCTAACCCTAACCCTAACCCTAACCCTAACCCTAACCCTAACCCTAACCCTAACCCTAACCCTAACCCTAACCCTAACCCTAACCCTAACCCTAACCCTAACCCTAACCCTAACCCTAACCCTAACCCTAACCCTAACCCTAACCCTAACCCTAACCCTAACCCTAACCCTAACCCTAACCCTAACCCTAACCCTAACCCTAACCCTAACCCTAACCCTAACCCTAACCCTAACCCTAACCCTAACCCTAACCCTAACCCTAACCCTAACCCTAACCCTAACCCTAACCCTAACCCTAACCCTAACCCTAACCCTAACCCTAACCCTAACCCTAACCCTAACCCTAACCCTAACCCTAACCCTAACCCTAACCCTAACCCTAACCCTAACCCTAACCCTAACCCTAACCCTAACCCTAACCCTAACCCTAACCCTAACCCTAACCCTAACCCTAACCCTAACCCTAACCCTAACCCTAACCCTAACCCTAACCCTAACCCTAACCCTAACCCTAACCCTAACCCTAACCCTAACCCTAACCCTAACCCTAACCCTAACCCTAACCCTAACCCTAACCCTAACCCTAACCCTAACCCTAACCCTAACCCTAACCCTAACCCTAACCCTAACCCTAACCCTAACCCTAACCCTAACCCTAACCCTAACCCTAACCCTAACCCTAACCCTAACCCTAACCCTAACCCTAACCCTAACCCTAACCCTAACCCTAACCCTAACCCTAACCCTAACCCTAACCCTAACCCTAACCCTAACCCTAACCCTAACCCTAACCCTAACCCTAACCCTAACCCTAACCCTAACCCTAACCCTAACCCTAACCCTAACCCTAACCCTAACCCTAACCCTAACCCTAACCCTAACCCTAACCCTAACCCTAACCCTAACCCTAACCCTAACCCTAACCCTAACCCTAACCCTAACCCTAACCCTAACCCTAACCCTAACCCTAACCCTAACCCTAACCCTAACCCTAACCCTAACCCTAACCCTAACCCTAACCCTAACCCTAACCCTAACCCTAACCCTAACCCTAACCCTAACCCTAACCCTAACCCTAACCCTAACCCTAACCCTAACCCTAACCCTAACCCTAACCCTAACCCTAACCCTAACCCTAACCCTAACCCTAACCCTAACCCTAACCCTAACCCTAACCCTAACCCTAACCCTAACCCTAACCCTAACCCTAACCCTAACCCTAACCCTAACCCTAACCCTAACCCTAACCCTAACCCTAACCCTAACCCTAACCCTAACCCTAACCCTAACCCTAACCCTAACCCTAACCCTAACCCTAACCCTAACCCTAACCCTAACCCTAACCCTAACCCTAACCCTAACCCTAACCCTAACCCTAACCCTAACCCTAACCCTAACCCTAACCCTAACCCTAACCCTAACCCTAACCCTAACCCTAACCCTAACCCTAACCCTAACCCTAACCCTAACCCTAACCCTAACCCTAACCCTAACCCTAACCCTAACCCTAACCCTAACCCTAACCCTAACCCTAACCCTAACCCTAACCCTAACCCTAACCCTAACCCTAACCCTAACCCTAACCCTAACCCTAACCCTAACCCTAACCCTAACCCTAACCCTAACCCTAACCCTAACCCTAACCCTAACCCTAACCCTAACCCTAACCCTAACCCTAACCCTAACCCTAACCCTAACCCTAACCCTAACCCTAACCCTAACCCTAACCCTAACCCTAACCCTAACCCTAACCCTAACCCTAACCCTAACCCTAACCCTAACCCTAACCCTAACCCTAACCCTAACCCTAACCCTAACCCTAACCCTAACCCTAACCCTAACCCTAACCCTAACCCTAACCCTAACCCTAACCCTAACCCTAACCCTAACCCTAACCCTAACCCTAACCCTAACCCTAACCCTAACCCTAACCCTAACCCTAACCCTAACCCTAACCCTAACCCTAACCCTAACCCTAACCCTAACCCTAACCCTAACCCTAACCCTAACCCTAACCCTAACCCTAACCCTAACCCTAACCCTAACCCTAACCCTAACCCTAACCCTAACCCTAACCCTAACCCTAACCCTAACCCTAACCCTAACCCTAACCCTAACCCTAACCCTAACCCTAACCCTAACCCTAACCCTAACCCTAACCCTAACCCTAACCCTAACCCTAACCCTAACCCTAACCCTAACCCTAACCCTAACCCTAACCCTAACCCTAACCCTAACCCTAACCCTAACCCTAACCCTAACCCTAACCCTAACCCTAACCCTAACCCTAACCCTAACCCTAACCCTAACCCTAACCCTAACCCTAACCCTAACCCTAACCCTAACCCTAACCCTAACCCTAACCCTAACCCTAACCCTAACCCTAACCCTAACCCTAACCCTAACCCTAACCCTAACCCTAACCCTAACCCTAACCCTAACCCTAACCCTAACCCTAACCCTAACCCTAACCCTAACCCTAACCCTAACCCTAACCCTAACCCTAACCCTAACCCTAACCCTAACCCTAACCCTAACCCTAACCCTAACCCTAACCCTAACCCTAACCCTAACCCTAACCCTAACCCTAACCCTAACCCTAACCCTAACCCTAACCCTAACCCTAACCCTAACCCTAACCCTAACCCTAACCCTAACCCTAACCCTAACCCTAACCCTAACCCTAACCCTAACCCTAACCCTAACCCTAACCCTAACCCTAACCCTAACCCTAACCCTAACCCTAACCCTAACCCTAACCCTAACCCTAACCCTAACCCTAACCCTAACCCTAACCCTAACCCTAACCCTAACCCTAACCCTAACCCTAACCCTAACCCTAACCCTAACCCTAACCCTAACCCTAACCCTAACCCTAACCCTAACCCTAACCCTAACCCTAACCCTAACCCTAACCCTAACCCTAACCCTAACCCTAACCCTAACCCTAACCCTAACCCTAACCCTAACCCTAACCCTAACCCTAACCCTAACCCTAACCCTAACCCTAACCCTAACCCTAACCCTAACCCTAACCCTAACCCTAACCCTAACCCTAACCCTAACCCTAACCCTAACCCTAACCCTAACCCTAACCCTAACCCTAACCCTAACCCTAACCCTAACCCTAACCCTAACCCTAACCCTAACCCTAACCCTAACCCTAACCCTAACCCTAACCCTAACCCTAACCCTAACCCTAACCCTAACCCTAACCCTAACCCTAACCCTAACCCTAACCCTAACCCTAACCCTAACCCTAACCCTAACCCTAACCCTAACCCTAACCCTAACCCTAACCCTAACCCTAACCCTAACCCTAACCCTAACCCTAACCCTAACCCTAACCCTAACCCTAACCCTAACCCTAACCCTAACCCTAACCCTAACCCTAACCCTAACCCTAACCCTAACCCTAACCCTAACCCTAACCCTAACCCTAACCCTAACCCTAACCCTAACCCTAACCCTAACCCTAACCCTAACCCTAACCCTAACCCTAACCCTAACCCTAACCCTAACCCTAACCCTAACCCTAACCCTAACCCTAACCCTAACCCTAACCCTAACCCTAACCCTAACCCTAACCCTAACCCTAACCCTAACCCTAACCCTAACCCTAACCCTAACCCTAACCCTAACCCTAACCCTAACCCTAACCCTAACCCTAACCCTAACCCTAACCCTAACCCTAACCCTAACCCTAACCCTAACCCTAACCCTAACCCTAACCCTAACCCTAACCCTAACCCTAACCCTAACCCTAACCCTAACCCTAACCCTAACCCTAACCCTAACCCTAACCCTAACCCTAACCCTAACCCTAACCCTAACCCTAACCCTAACCCTAACCCTAACCCTAACCCTAACCCTAACCCTAACCCTAACCCTAACCCTAACCCTAACCCTAACCCTAACCCTAACCCTAACCCTAACCCTAACCCTAACCCTAACCCTAACCCTAACCCTAACCCTAACCCTAACCCTAACCCTAACCCTAACCCTAACCCTAACCCTAACCCTAACCCTAACCCTAACCCTAACCCTAACCCTAACCCTAACCCTAACCCTAACCCTAACCCTAACCCTAACCCTAACCCTAACCCTAACCCTAACCCTAACCCTAACCCTAACCCTAACCCTAACCCTAACCCTAACCCTAACCCTAACCCTAACCCTAACCCTAACCCTAACCCTAACCCTAACCCTAACCCTAACCCTAACCCTAACCCTAACCCTAACCCTAACCCTAACCCTAACCCTAACCCTAACCCTAACCCTAACCCTAACCCTAACCCTAACCCTAACCCTAACCCTAACCCTAACCCTAACCCTAACCCTAACCCTAACCCTAACCCTAACCCTAACCCTAACCCTAACCCTAACCCTAACCCTAACCCTAACCCTAACCCTAACCCTAACCCTAACCCTAACCCTAACCCTAACCCTAACCCTAACCCTAACCCTAACCCTAACCCTAACCCTAACCCTAACCCTAACCCTAACCCTAACCCTAACCCTAACCCTAACCCTAACCCTAACCCTAACCCTAACCCTAACCCTAACCCTAACCCTAACCCTAACCCTAACCCTAACCCTAACCCTAACCCTAACCCTAACCCTAACCCTAACCCTAACCCTAACCCTAACCCTAACCCTAACCCTAACCCTAACCCTAACCCTAACCCTAACCCTAACCCTAACCCTAACCCTAACCCTAACCCTAACCCTAACCCTAACCCTAACCCTAACCCTAACCCTAACCCTAACCCTAACCCTAACCCTAACCCTAACCCTAACCCTAACCCTAACCCTAACCCTAACCCTAACCCTAACCCTAACCCTAACCCTAACCCTAACCCTAACCCTAACCCTAACCCTAACCCTAACCCTAACCCTAACCCTAACCCTAACCCTAACCCTAACCCTAACCCTAACCCTAACCCTAACCCTAACCCTAACCCTAACCCTAACCCTAACCCTAACCCTAACCCTAACCCTAACCCTAACCCTAACCCTAACCCTAACCCTAACCCTAACCCTAACCCTAACCCTAACCCTAACCCTAACCCTAACCCTAACCCTAACCCTAACCCTAACCCTAACCCTAACCCTAACCCTAACCCTAACCCTAACCCTAACCCTAACCCTAACCCTAACCCTAACCCTAACCCTAACCCTAACCCTAACCCTAACCCTAACCCTAACCCTAACCCTAACCCTAACCCTAACCCTAACCCTAACCCTAACCCTAACCCTAACCCTAACCCTAACCCTAACCCTAACCCTAACCCTAACCCTAACCCTAACCCTAACCCTAACCCTAACCCTAACCCTAACCCTAACCCTAACCCTAACCCTAACCCTAACCCTAACCCTAACCCTAACCCTAACCCTAACCCTAACCCTAACCCTAACCCTAACCCTAACCCTAACCCTAACCCTAACCCTAACCCTAACCCTAACCCTAACCCTAACCCTAACCCTAACCCTAACCCTAACCCTAACCCTAACCCTAACCCTAACCCTAACCCTAACCCTGCCGCGCCAACACTGAGGCTTCAAACTTGATGAAAACAGTGTCTCCCATAGTGGAGTAGGGGCTGCTTGTGGTTATTAGGCCTTTGCAAGCTCTCCGAAGTGTGTGCGCGGCAGGAGAGACAAATCAATGTTTTCGCGCCTTTTTTGCCATTTCCAGGTCGAAAAACACACAGGCCCCAAAAATAAAGAAATGGCTGTCCAGCCAAAACTGAGGCTTCAAACTTGATGAAAACAGTGTCTCCCATATTGGAGTAGGGGCTGCTTGTGGTTATTAGGCATTTGCAAGCTCTCCGAAGTGTGTGCGCGGCAGGAGAGACAAATCCATGTTTTCGCGCCTTTTTTGCGATTTCAAGGTCGAAAAACACATAGGCCCCAAAATGAAAGAAACGGCTGCCGCGCCAAAACTATGGCTTCAAACTTGATGAAAACAGTCTCTCCCATAATAACTCACGGGCTGCTTGTGTTTTTTAGGCCTTTGCAAGCTCTCCGAAGTGTGTGCGCGGCAGGAGAGACAAATCAATGTTTTCGCGCCTTTTTTGCCATTTCCAGGTCGAAAAACACACAGGCCCCAAAAATAAAGAAATGGCTGTCCAGCCAAAACTGAGGCTTCAAACTTGATGAAAACAGTGTCTCCCATATTGGAGTAGGGGCTGCTTGTGGTTATTAGGCATTTGCAAGCTCTCCGAAGTGTGTGCGCGGCAGGAGAGACAAATCCATGTTTTCGCGCCTTTTTTGCGATTTCAAGGTCGAAAAACACATAGGCCCCAAAATGAAAGAAACGGCTGCCGCGCCAAAACTATGGCTTCAAACTTGATGAAAACAGTCTCTCCCATAATAACTCACGGGCTGCTTGTGTTTTTTAGGCCTTTGCACGCTATCAGAAGTGTGTGCGCGGCAGGAGAGACAAATCCATGTTTTCGCGGCTTTTTTGCCATTTCCAGGTCGAAGAAAACAAAGGCCCCAAAAATAAAGAAACGGCTGTCCAGCCAAAACTGAGGCTTCAAACTTGATTAAAACAGTCTCTCAGACAATAACTCAAGGGCCGCTTGTGTTTTTTAGGCCTTCGCAAGCTATCGGAAGTGTGTGCGCGGCAGGAGAGACAAATCCATGTTTTCGCGCCTTTTTTACGATTTCAAGGTCGAAAAACACATAGGCCCCAAAATGAAAGAAACGGCTGCCGCGCCAAAACTATGGCTTCAAACTTGATGAAAACATTCTCTCCCACAATAACTCAAGGGCAGCTTGTGTTTTTTAGGCCTTCGCAAGCTATCGGAAGTGTGTGCGCGGCAGGAGAGACAAATCAATGTTTTCGCGCCTTTTTTGCCATTTCCAGGTCGAAAAACACACAGGCCCCAAAAATAAAGAAATGGCTGTCCAGCCAAAACTGAGGCTTCAAACTTGATGAAAACAGTGTCTCCTATATTGGAGTAGGGGCTGCTTGTGGTTATTAGGCATTTGCAAGCTCTCCGAAGTGTGTGCGCAGCAGGAGAGACAAATCCATGTTTTTATGCCTTCTTTGGCATTTTCAGGTGGAGAAAAACACAATCCCGAAAGAAAAAGAAAAGGCTGCCGCGCCAACACTGAGGCTTCAAACTTGATGAAAACAGTGTCTCCCATAGTGGAGTAGGGGCTGCTTGTGGTTATTAGGCCTTTGCAAGCTCTCCGAAGTGTGTGCGCGGCAGGAGAGACAAATCAATGTTTTCGCGCCTTTTTTGCCATTTCCAGGTCGAAAAACACACAGGCCCCAAAAATAAAGAAATGGCTGTCCAGCCAAAACTGAGGCTTCAAACTTGATGAAAACAGTGTCTCCCATATTGGAGTAGGGGCTGCTTGTGGTTATTAGGCATTTGCAAGCTCTCCGAAGTGTGTGCGCAGCAGGAGAGACAAATCCATGTTTTTATGCCTTCTTTGGCATTTTCAGGTGGAGAAAAACACAATCCCGAAAGAGAAAGAAAAGGCTGCCGCGCCAACACTGAGGCTTCAAACTTGATGAAAACAGTGTCTCCCATAATGGAGTAGGGGCTGCTTGTGGTTATTAGGCATTTGCAAGCTCTCCGAAGTGTGTGCGCAGCAGGAGAGACAAATCCATGTTTTTATGCCTTCTTTGGCATTTTCAGGTGGAGAAAAACACAATCCCGAAAGAGAAAGAAAAGGCTGCCGCGCCAACACTGAGGCTTCAAACTTGATGAAAACAGTGTCTCCCATAGTGGAGTAGGGGCTGCTTGTGGTTATTAGGCATTTGCAAGCTCTCCGAAGTGTGTGCGCAGCAGGAGAGACAAATCCATGTTTTTATGCCTTCTTTGGCATTTTCAGGTGGAGAAAAACACAATCCCGAAAGAGAAAGAAAAGGCTGCCGCGCCAACACTGAGGCTTCAAACTTGATGAAAACAGTGTCTCCCATATTGGAGTAGGGGCTGCTTGTGGTTATTAGGCATTTGCAAGCTCTCCGAAGTGTGTGCGCAGCAGGAGAGACAAATCCATGTTTTTATGCCTTCTTTGGCATTTTCAGGTGGAGAAAAACACAATCCCGAAAGAGAAAGAAAAGGCTGCCGCGCCAACACTGAGGCTTCAAACTTGATGAAAACAGTGTCTCCCATAGTGGAGTAGGGGCTGCTTGTGGTTATTAGGCCTTTGCAAGCTCTCCGAAGTGTGTGCGCGGCAGGAGAGACAAATCAATGTTTTCGCGCCTTTTTTGCCATTTCCAGGTCGAAAAACACACAGGCCCCAAAAATAAAGAAATGGCTGTCCAGCCAAAACTGAGGCTTCAAACTTGATGAAAACAGTGTCTCCCATATTGGAGTAGGGGCTGCTTGTGGTTATTAGGCATTTGCAAGCTCTCCGAAGTGTGTGCGCGGCAGGAGAGACAAATCCATGTTTTCGCGCCTTTTTTGCGATTTCAAGGTCGAAAAACACATAGGCCCCAAAATGAAAGAAACGGCTGCCGCGCCAAAACTATGGCTTCAAACTTGATGAAAACAGTCTCTCCCATAATAACTCACGGGCTGCTTGTGTTTTTTAGGCCTTTGCAAGCTCTCCGAAGTGTGTGCGCGGCAGGAGAGACAAATCAATGTTTTCGCGCCTTTTTTGCCATTTCCAGGTCGAAAAACACACAGGCCCCAAAAATAAAGAAATGGCTGTCCAGCCAAAACTGAGGCTTCAAACTTGATGAAAACAGTGTCTCCCATATTGGAGTAGGGGCTGCTTGTGGTTATTAGGCATTTGCAAGCTCTCCGAAGTGTGTGCGCGGCAGGAGAGACAAATCCATGTTTTCGCGCCTTTTTTGCGATTTCAAGGTCGAAAAACACATAGGCCCCAAAATGAAAGAAACGGCTGCCGCGCCAAAACTATGGCTTCAAACTTGATGAAAACAGTCTCTCCCATAATAACTCACGGGCTGCTTGTGTTTTTTAGGCCTTTGCACGCTATCAGAAGTGTGTGCGCGGCAGGAGAGACAAATCCATGTTTTCGCGCCTTTTTTGCCATTTCCAGGTCGAAAAACACACAGGCCCCAAAAATAAAGAAATGGCTGTCCAGCCAAAACTGAGGCTTCAAACTTGATGAAAACAGTGTCTCCCATATTGGAGTAGGGGCTGCTTGTGGTTATTAGGCATTTGCAAGCTCTCCGAAGTGTGTGCGCGGCAGGAGAGACAAATCCATGTTTTCGCGCCTTTTTTGCGATTTCAAGGTCGAAAAACACATAGGCCCCAAAATGAAAGAAACGGCTGCCGCGCCAAAACTATGGCTTCAAACTTGATGAAAACAGTCTCTCCCATAATAACTCACGGGCTGCTTGTGTTTTTTAGGCCTTTGCACGCTATCAGAAGTGTGTGCGCGGCAGGAGAGACAAATCCATGTTTTCGCGGCTTTTTTGCCATTTCCAGGTCGAAGAAAACAAAGGCCCCAAAAATAAAGAAACGGCTGTCCAGCCAAAACTGAGGCTTCAAACTTGATTAAAACAGTCTCTCAGACAATAACTCAAGGGCCGCTTGTGTTTTTTAGGCCTTCGCAAGCTATCGGAAGTGTGTGCGCGGCAGGAGAGACAAATCCATGTTTTCGCGCCTTTTTTACGATTTCAAGGTCGAAAAACACATAGGCCCCAAAATGAAAGAAACGGCTGCCGCGCCAAAACTATGGCTTCAAACTTGATGAAAACATTCTCTCCCACAATAACTCAAGGGCAGCTTGTGTTTTTTAGGCCTTCGCAAGCTATCGGAAGTGTGTGCGCGGCAGGAGAGACAAATCAATGTTTTCGCGCCTTTTTTGCCATTTCCAGGTCGAAAAACACACAGGCCCCAAAAATAAAGAAATGGCTGTCCAGCCAAAACTGAGGCTTCAAACTTGATGAAAACAGTGTCTCCCATATTGGAGTAGGGGCTGCTTGTGGTTATTAGGCATTTGCAAGCTCTCCGAAGTGTGTGCGCAGCAGGAGAGACAAATCCATGTTTTTATGCCTTCTTTGGCATTTTCAGGTGGAGAAAAACACAATCCCGAAAGAAAAAGAAAAGGCTGCCGCGCCAACACTGAGGCTTCAAACTTGATGAAAACAGTGTCTCCCATAGTGGAGTAGGGGCTGCTTGTGGTTATTAGGCCTTTGCAAGCTCTCCGAAGTGTGTGCGCGGCAGGAGAGACAAATCAATGTTTTCGCGCCTTTTTTGCCATTTCCAGGTCGAAAAACACACAGGCCCCAAAAATAAAGAAATGGCTGTCCAGCCAAAACTGAGGCTTCAAACTTGATGAAAACAGTGTCTCCCATATTGGAGTAGGGGCTGCTTGTGGTTATTAGGCATTTGCAAGCTCTCCGAAGTGTGTGCGCAGCAGGAGAGACAAATCCATGTTTTTATGCCTTCTTTGGCATTTTCAGGTGGAGAAAAACACAATCCCGAAAGAGAAAGAAAAGGCTGCCGCGCCAACACTGAGGCTTCAAACTTGATGAAAACAGTGTCTCCCATAATGGAGTAGGGGCTGCTTGTGGTTATTAGGCATTTGCAAGCTCTCCGAAGTGTGTGCGCAGCAGGAGAGACAAATCCATGTTTTTATGCCTTCTTTGGCATTTTCAGGTGGAGAAAAACACAATCCCGAAAGAGAAAGAAAAGGCTGCCGCGCCAACACTGAGGCTTCAAACTTGATGAAAACAGTGTCTCCCATAGTGGAGTAGGGGCTGCTTGTGGTTATTAGGCCTTTGCAAGCTCTCCGAAGTGTGTGCGCAGCAGGAGAGACAAATCCATGTTTTTATGCCTTCTTTGGCATTTTCAGGTGGAGAAAAACACAATCCCGAAAGAGAAAGAAAAGGCTGCCGCGCCAACACTGAGGCTTCAAACTTGATGAAAACAGTGTCTCCCATATTGGAGTAGGGGCTGCTTGTGGTTATTAGGCATTTGCAAGCTCTCCGAAGTGTGTGCGCAGCAGGAGAGACAAATCCATGTTTTTATGCCTTCTTTGGCATTTTCAGGTGGAGAAAAACACAATCCCGAAAGAGAAAGAAAAGGCTGCCGCGCCAACACTGAGGCTTCAAACTTGATGAAAACAGTGTCTCCCATATTGGAGTAGGGGCTGCTTGTGGTTATTAGGCATTTGCAAGCTCTCCGAAGTGTGTGCGCAGCAGGAGAGACAAATCCATGTTTTTATGCCTTCTTTGGCATTTTCAGGTGGAGAAAAACACAATCCCGAAAGAGAAAGAAAAGGCTGCCGCGCCAACACTGAGGCTTCAAACTTGATGAAAACAGTGTCTCCCATAGTGGAGTAGGGGCTGCTTGTGGTTATTAGGCCTTTGCAAGCTCTCCGAAGTGTGTGCGCGGCAGGAGAGACAAATCAATGTTTTCGCGCCTTTTTTGCCATTTCCAGGTCGAAAAACACACAGGCCCCAAAAATAAAGAAATGGCTGTCCAGCCAAAACTGAGGCTTCAAACTTGATGAAAACAGTGTCTCCCATATTGGAGTAGGGGCTGCTTGTGGTTATTAGGCATTTGCAAGCTCTCCGAAGTGTGTGCGCGGCAGGAGAGACAAATCCATGTTTTCGCGCCTTTTTTGCGATTTCAAGGTCGAAAAACACATAGGCCCCAAAATGAAAGAAACGGCTGCCGCGCCAAAACTATGGCTTCAAACTTGATGAAAACAGTCTCTCCCATAATAACTCACGGGCTGCTTGTGTTTTTTAGGCCTTTGCAAGCTCTCCGAAGTGTGTGCGCGGCAGGGGAGACAAATCAATGTTTTCGCGCCTTTTTTGCCATTTCCAGGTCGAAAAACACACAGGCCCCAAAAATAAAGAAATGGCTGTCCAGCCAAAACTGAGGCTTCAAACTTGATGAAAACAGTGTCTCCCATATTGGAGTAGGGGCTGCTTGTGGTTATTAGGCATTTGCAAGCTCTCCGAAGTGTGTGCGCGGCAGGAGAGACAAATCCATGTTTTCGCGCCTTTTTTGCGATTTCAAGGTCGAAAAACACATAGGCCCCAAAATGAAAGAAACGGCTGCCGCGCCAAAACTATGGCTTCAAACTTGATGAAAACAGTCTCTCCCATAATAACTCACGGGCTGCTTGTGTTTTTTAGGCCTTTGCACGCTATCAGAAGTGTGTGCGCGGCAGGAGAGACAAATCCATGTTTTCGCGCCTTTTTTGCCATTTCCAGGTCGAAGAAAACAAAGGCCCCAAAAATAAAGAAACGGCTGTCCAGCCAAAACTGAGGCTTCAAACTTGATTAAAACAGTCTCTCAGACAATAACTCAAGGGCCGCTTGTGTTTTTTAGGCCTTCGCAAGCTATCGGAAGTGTGTGCGCGGCAGGAGAGACAAATCCATGTTTTCGCGCCTTTTTTACGATTTCAAGGTCGAAAAACACAAAGGCCCCAAAATGAAAGAAACGGCTGCCGCGCCAAAACTATGGCTTCAAACTTGATGAAAACATTCTCTCCCACAATAACTCAAGGGCAGCTTGTGTTTTTTAGGCCTTCGCAAGCTATCGGAAGTGTGTGCGCGGCAGGAGAGACAAATCAATGTTTTCGCGCCTTTTTTGCCATTTCCAGGTCGAAAAACACACAGGCCCCAAAAATAAAGAAATGGCTGTCCAGCCAAAACTGAGGCTTCAAACTTGATGAAAACAGTGTCTCCTATATTGGAGTAGGGGCTGCTTGTGGTTATTAGGCATTTGCAAGCTCTCCGAAGTGTGTGCGCAGCAGGAGAGACAAATCCATGTTTTTATGCCTTCTTTGGCATTTTCAGGTGGAGAAAAACACAATCCCGAAAGAAAAAGAAAAGGCTGCCGCGCCAACACTGAGGCTTCAAACTTGATGAAAACAGTGTCTCCCATAGTGGAGTAGGGGCTGCTTGTGGTTATTAGGCCTTTGCAAGCTCTCCGAAGTGTGTGCGCGGCAGGAGAGACAAATCAATGTTTTCGCGCCTTTTTTGCCATTTCCAGGTCGAAAAACACACAGGCCCCAAAAATAAAGAAATGGCTGTCCAGCCAAAACTGAGGCTTCAAACTTGATGAAAACAGTGTCTCCCATATTGGAGTAGGGGCTGCTTGTGGTTATTAGGCATTTGCAAGCTCTCCGAAGTGTGTGCGCAGCAGGAGAGACAAATCCATGTTTTTATGCCTTCTTTGGCATTTTCAGGTGGAGAAAAACACAATCCCGAAAGAGAAAGAAAAGGCTGCCGCGCCAACACTGAGGCTTCAAACTTGATGAAAACAGTGTCTCCCATATTGGAGTAGGGGCTGCTTGTGGTTATTAGGCATTTGCAAGCTCTCCGAAGTGTGTGCGCAGCAGGAGAGACAAATCCATGTTTTTATGCCTTCTTTGGCATTTTCAGGTGGAGAAAAACACAATCCCGAAAGAGAAAGAAAAGGCTGCCGCGCCAACACTGAGGCTTCAAACTTGATGAAAACAGTGTCTCCCATAGTGGAGTAGGGGCTGCTTGTGGTTATTAGGCCTTTGCAAGCTCTCCGAAGTGTGTGCGCGGCAGGAGAGACAAATCAATGTTTTCGCGCCTTTTTTGCCATTTCCAGGTCGAAAAACACACAGGCCCCAAAAATAAAGAAATGGCTGTCCAGCCAAAACTGAGGCTTCAAACTTGATGAAAACAGTGTCTCCCATATTGGAGTAGGGGCTGCTTGTGGTTATTAGGCATTTGCAAGCTCTCCGAAGTGTGTGCGCGGCAGGAGAGACAAATCCATGTTTTCGCGCCTTTTTTGCGATTTCAAGGTCGAAAAACACATAGGCCCCAAAATGAAAGAAACGGCTGCCGCGCCAAAACTATGGCTTCAAACTTGATGAAAACAGTCTCTCCCATAATAACTCACGGGCTGCTTGTGTTTTTTAGGCCTTTGCAAGCTCTCCGAAGTGTGTGCGCGGCAGGAGAGACAAATCAATGTTTTCGCGCCTTTTTTGCCATTTCCAGGTCGAAAAACACACAGGCCCCAAAAATAAAGAAATGGCTGTCCAGCCAAAACTGAGGCTTCAAACTTGATGAAAACAGTGTCTCCCATATTGGAGTAGGGGCTGCTTGTGGTTATTAGGCATTTGCAAGCTCTCCGAAGTGTGTGCGCGGCAGGAGAGACAAATCCATGTTTTCGCGCCTTTTTTGCGATTTCAAGGTCGAAAAACACATAGGCCCCAAAATGAAAGAAACGGCTGCCGCGCCAAAACTATGGCTTCAAACTTGATGAAAACAGTCTCTCCCATAATAACTCACGGGCTGCTTGTGTTTTTTAGGCCTTTGCACGCTATCAGAAGTGTGTGCGCGGCAGGAGAGACAAATCCATGTTTTCGCGCCTTTTTTGCCATTTCCAGGTCGAAGAAAACAAAGGCCCCAAAAATAAAGAAACGGCTGTCCAGCCAAAACTGAGGCTTCAAACTTGATTAAAACAGTCTCTCAGACAATAACTCAAGGGCCGCTTGTGTTTTTTAGGCCTTCGCAAGCTATCGGAAGTGTGTGCGCGGCAGGAGAGACAAATCCATGTTTTCGCGCCTTTTTTACGATTTCAAGGTCGAAAAACACATAGGCCCCAAAATGAAAGAAACGGCTGCCGCGCCAAAACTATGGCTTCAAACTTGATGAAAACATTCTCTCCAACAATAACTCAAGGGCAGCTTGTGTTTTTTAGGCCTTCGCAAGCTATCGGAAGTGTGTGCGCGGCAGGAGAGACAAATCAATGTTTTCGCGCCTTTTTTGCCATTTCCAGGTCGAAAAACACACAGGCCCCAAAAATAAAGAAATGGCTGTCCAGCCAAAACTGAGGCTTCAAACTTGATGAAAACAGTGTCTCCTATATTGGAGTAGGGGCTGCTTGTGGTTATTAGGCATTTGCAAGCTCTCCGAAGTGTGTGCGCAGCAGGAGAGACAAATCCATGTTTTTATGCCTTCTTTGGCATTTTCAGGTGGAGAAAAACACAATCCCGAAAGAAAAAGAAAAGGCTGCCGCGCCAACACTGAGGCTTCAAACTTGATGAAAACAGTGTCTCCCATAGTGGAGTAGGGGCTGCTTGTGGTTATTAGGCCTTTGCAAGCTCTCCGAAGTGTGTGCGCGGCAGGAGAGACAAATCAATGTTTTCGCGCCTTTTTTGCCATTTCCAGGTCGAAAAACACACAGGCCCCAAAAATAAAGAAATGGCTGTCCAGCCAAAACTGAGGCTTCAAACTTGATGAAAACAGTGTCTCCCATATTGGAGTAGGGGCTGCTTGTGGTTATTAGGCATTTGCAAGCTCTCCGAAGTGTGTGCGCAGCAGGAGAGACAAATCCATGTTTTTATGCCTTCTTTGGCATTTTCAGGTGGAGAAAAACACAATCCCGAAAGAGAAAGAAAAGGCTGCCGCGCCAACACTGAGGCTTCAAACTTGATGAAAACAGTGTCTCCCATAATGGAGTAGGGGCTGCTTGTGGTTATTAGGCATTTGCAAGCTCTCCGAAGTGTGTGCGCAGCAGGAGAGACAAATCCATGTTTTTATGCCTTCTTTGGCATTTTCAGGTGGAGAAAAACACAATCCCGAAAGAGAAAGAAAAGGCTGCCGCGCCAACACTGAGGCTTCAAACTTGATGAAAACAGTGTCTCCCATAGTGGAGTAGGGGCTGCTTGTGGTTATTAGGCCTTTGCAAGCTCTCCGAAGTGTGTGCGCAGCAGGAGAGACAAATCCATGTTTTTATGCCTTCTTTGGCATTTTCAGGTGGAGAAAAACACAATCCCGAAAGAGAAAGAAAAGGCTGCCGCGCCAACACTGAGGCTTCAAACTTGATGAAAACAGTGTCTCCCATATTGGAGTAGGGGCTGCTTGTGGTTATTAGGCATTTGCAAGCTCTCCGAAGTGTGTGCGCAGCAGGAGAGACAAATCCATGTTTTTATGCCTTCTTTGGCATTTTCAGGTGGAGAAAAACACAATCCCGAAAGAGAAAGAAAAGGCTGCCGCGCCAACACTGAGGCTTCAAACTTGATGAAAACAGTGTCTCCCATAGTGGAGTAGGGGCTGCTTGTGGTTATTAGGCCTTTGCAAGCTCTCCGAAGTGTGTGCGCAGCAGGAGAGACAAATCCATGTTTTTATGCCTTCTTTGGCATTTTCAGGTGGAGAAAAACACAATCCCGAAAGAGAAAGAAAAGGCTGCCGCGCCAACACTGAGGCTTCAAACTTGATGAAAACAGTGTCTCCCATATTGGAGTAGGGGCTGCTTGTGGTTATTAGGCATTTGCAAGCTCTCCGAAGTGTGTGCGCAGCAGGAGAGACAAATCCATGTTTTTATGCCTTCTTTGGCATTTTCAGGTGGAGAAAAACACAATCCCGAAAGAGAAAGAAAAGGCTGCCGCGCCAACACTGAGGCTTCAAACTTGATGAAAACAGTGTCTCCCATAGTGGAGTAGGGGCTGCTTGTGGTTATTAGGCCTTTGCAAGCTCTCCGAAGTGTGTGCGCAGCAGGAGAGACAAATCCATGTTTTTATGCCTTCTTTGGCATTTTCAGGTGGAGAAAAACACAATCCCGAAAGAGAAAGAAAAGGCTGCCGCGCCAACACTGAGGCTTCAAACTTGATGAAAACAGTGTCTCCCATAGTGGAGTAGGGGCTGCTTGTGGTTATTAGGCCTTTGCAAGCTCTCCGAAGTGTGTGCGCGGCAGGAGAGACAAATCAATGTTTTCGCGCCTTTTTTGCCATTTCCAGGTCGAAAAACACACAGGCCCCAAAAATAAAGAAATGGCTGTCCAGCCAAAACTGAGGCTTCAAACTTGATGAAAACAGTGTCTCCCATATTGGAGTAGGGGCTGCTTGTGGTTATTAGGCATTTGCAAGCTCTCCGAAGTGTGTGCGCGGCAGGAGAGACAAATCCATGTTTTCGCGCCTTTTTTGCGATTTCAAGGTCGAAAAACACATAGGCCCCAAAATGAAAGAAACGGCTGCCGCGCCAAAACTATGGCTTCAAACTTGATGAAAACAGTCTCTCCCATAATAACTCACGGGCTGCTTGTGTTTTTTAGGCCTTTGCAAGCTCTCCGAAGTGTGTGCGCGGCAGGAGAGACAAATCAATGTTTTCGCGCCTTTTTTGCCATTTCCAGGTCGAAAAACACACAGGCCCCAAAAATAAAGAAATGGCTGTCCAGCCAAAACTGAGGCTTCAAACTTGATGAAAACAGTGTCTCCCATATTGGAGTAGGGGCTGCTTGTGGTTATTAGGCATTTGCAAGCTCTCCGAAGTGTGTGCGCGGCAGGAGAGACAAATCCATGTTTTCGCGCCTTTTTTGCGATTTCAAGGTCGAAAAACACATAGGCCCCAAAATGAAAGAAACGGCTGCCGCGCCAAAACTATGGCTTCAAACTTGATGAAAACAGTCTCTCCCATAATAACTCACGGGCTGCTTGTGTTTTTTAGGCCTTTGCACGCTATCAGAAGTGTGTGCGCGGCAGGAGAGACAAATCCATGTTTTCGCGCCTTTTTTGCCATTTCCAGGTCGAAGAAAACAAAGGCCCCAAAAATAAAGAAACGGCTGTCCAGCCAAAACTGAGGCTTCAAACTTGATTAAAACAGTCTCTCAGACAATAACTCAAGGGCCGCTTGTGTTTTTTAGGCCTTCGCAAGCTATCGGAAGTGTGTGCGCGGCAGGAGAGACAAATCCATGTTTTCGCGCCTTTTTTACGATTTCAAGGTCGAAAAACACATAGGCCCCAAAATGAAAGAAACGGCTGCCGCGCCAAAACTATGGCTTCAAACTTGATGAAAACATTCTCTCCCACAATAACTCAAGGGCAGCTTGTGTTTTTTAGGCCTTCGCAAGCTATCGGAAGTGTGTGCGCGGCAGGAGAGACAAATCAATGTTTTCGCGCCTTTTTTGCCATTTCCAGGTCGAAAAACACACAGGCCCCAAAAATAAAGAAATGGCTGTCCAGCCAAAACTGAGGCTTCAAACTTGATGAAAACAGTGTCTCCTATATTGGAGTAGGGGCTGCTTGTGGTTATTAGGCATTTGCAAGCTCTCCGAAGTGTGTGCGCAGCAGGAGAGACAAATCCATGTTTTTATGCCTTCTTTGGCATTTTCAGGTGGAGAAAAACACAATCCCGAAAGAAAAAGAAAAGGCTGCCGCGCCAACACTGAGACTTCAAACTTGATGAAAACAGTGTCTCCCATAGTGGAGTAGGGGCTGCTTGTGGTTATTAGGCCTTTGCAAGCTCTCCGAAGTGTGTGCGCGGCAGGAGAGACAAATCAATGTTTTCGCGCCTTTTTTGCCATTTCCAGGTCGAAAAACACACAGGCCCCAAAAATAAAGAAATGGCTGTCCAGCCAAAACTGAGGCTTCAAACTTGATGAAAACAGTGTCTCCCATATTGGAGTAGGGGCTGCTTGTGGTTATTAGGCATTTGCAAGCTCTCCGAAGTGTGTGCGCAGCAGGAGAGACAAATCCATGTTTTTATGCCTTCTTTGGCATTTTCAGGTGGAGAAAAACACAATCCCGAAAGAGAAAGAAAAGGCTGCCGCGCCAACACTGAGGCTTCAAACTTGATGAAAACAGTGTCTCCCATAATGGAGTAGGGGCTGCTTGTGGTTATTAGGCATTTGCAAGCTCTCCGAAGTGTGTGCGCAGCAGGAGAGACAAATCCATGTTTTTATGCCTTCTTTGGCATTTTCAGGTGGAGAAAAACACAATCCCGAAAGAGAAAGAAAAGGCTGCCGCGCCAACACTGAGGCTTCAAACTTGATGAAAACAGTGTCTCCCATAGTGGAGTAGGGGCTGCTTGTGGTTATTAGGCCTTTGCAAGCTCTCCGAAGTGTGTGCGCAGCAGGAGAGACAAATCCATGTTTTTATGCCTTCTTTGGCATTTTCAGGTGGAGAAAAACACAATCCCGAAAGAGAAAGAAAAGGCTGCCGCGCCAACACTGAGGCTTCAAACTTGATGAAAACAGTGTCTCCCATATTGGAGTAGGGGCTGCTTGTGGTTATTAGGCATTTGCAAGCTCTCCGAAGTGTGTGCGCAGCAGGAGAGACAAATCCATGTTTTTATGCCTTCTTTGGCATTTTCAGGTGGAGAAAAACACAATCCCGAAAGAGAAAGAAAAGGCTGCCGCGCCAACACTGAGGCTTCAAACTTGATGAAAACAGTGTCTCCCATAGTGGAGTAGGGGCTGCTTGTGGTTATTAGGCCTTTGCAAGCTCTCCGAAGTGTGTGCGCAGCAGGAGAGACAAATCCATGTTTTTATGCCTTCTTTGGCATTTTCAGGTGGAGAAAAACACAATCCCGAAAGAGAAAGAAAAGGCTGCCGCGCCAACACTGAGGCTTCAAACTTGATGAAAACAGTGTCTCCCATATTGGAGTAGGGGCTGCTTGTGGTTATTAGGCATTTGCAAGCTCTCCGAAGTGTGTGCGCAGCAGGAGAGACAAATCCATGTTTTTATGCCTTCTTTGGCATTTTCAGGTGGAGAAAAACACAATCCCGAAAGAGAAAGAAAAGGCTGCCGCGCCAACACTGAGGCTTCAAACTTGATGAAAACAGTGTCTCCCATAGTGGAGTAGGGGCTGCTTGTGGTTATTAGGCCTTTGCAAGCTCTCCGAAGTGTGTGCGCGGCAGGAGAGACAAATCAATGTTTTCGCGCCTTTTTTGCCATTTCCAGGTCGAAAAACACACAGGCCCCAAAAATAAAGAAATGGCTGTCCAGCCAAAACTGAGGCTTCAAACTTGATGAAAACAGTGTCTCCCATATTGGAGTAGGGGCTGCTTGTGGTTATTAGGCATTTGCAAGCTCTCCGAAGTGTGTGCGCGGCAGGAGAGACAAATCCATGTTTTCGCGCCTTTTTTGCGATTTCAAGGTCGAAAAACACATAGGCCCCAAAATGAAAGAAACGGCTGCCGCGCCAAAACTATGGCTTCAAACTTGATGAAAACAGTCTCTCCCATAATAACTCACGGGCTGCTTGTGTTTTTTAGGCCTTTGCAAGCTCTCCGAAGTGTGTGCGCGGCAGGAGAGACAAATCAATGTTTTCGCGCCTTTTTTGACATTTCCAGGTCGAAAAACACACAGGCCCCAAAAATAAAGAAATGGCTGTCCAGCCAAAACTGAGGCTTCAAACTTGATGAAAACAGTGTCTCCCATATTGGAGTAGGGGCTGCTTGTGGTTATTAGGCATTTGCAAGCTCTCCGAAGTGTGTGCGCGGCAGGAGAGACAAATCCATGTTTTCGCGCCTTTTTTGCGATTTCAAGGTCGAAAAACACATAGGCCCCAAAATGAAAGAAACGGCTGCCGCGCCAAAACTATGGCTTCAAACTTGATGAAAACAGTCTCTCCCATAATAACTCACGGGCTGCTTGTGTTTTTTAGGCCTTTGCACGCTATCAGAAGTGTGTGCGCGGCAGGAGAGACAAATCCATGTTTTCGCGCCTTTTTTGCCATTTCCAGGTCGAAGAAAACAAAGGCCCCAAAAATAAAGAAACGGCTGTCCAGCGAAAACTGAGGCTTCAAACTTGATTAAAACAGTCTCTCAGACAATAACTCAAGGGCCGCTTGTGTTTTTTAGGCCTTCGCAAGCTATCGGAAGTGTGTGCGCGGCAGGAGAGACAAATCCATGTTTTCGCGCCTTTTTTACGATTTCAAGGTCGAAAAACACATAGGCCCCAAAATGAAAGAAACGGCTGCCGCGCCAAAACTATGGCTTCAAACTTGATGAAAACATTCTCTCCCACAATAACTCAAGGGCAGCTTGTGTTTTTTAGGCCTTCGCAAGCTATCGGAAGTGTGTGCGCGGCAGGAGAGACAAATCAATGTTTTCGCGCCTTTTTTGCCATTTCCAGGTCGAAAAACACACAGGCCCCAAAAATAAAGAAATGGCTGTCCAGCCAAAACTGAGGCTTCAAACTTGATGAAAACAGTGTCTCCTATATTGGAGTAGGGGCTGCTTGTGGTTATTAGGCATTTGCAAGCTCTCCGAAGTGTGTGCGCAGCAGGAGAGACAAATCCATGTTTTTATGCCTTCTTTGGCATTTTCAGGTGGAGAAAAACACAATCCCGAAAGAAAAAGAAAAGGCTGCCGCGCCAACACTGAGGCTTCAAACTTGATGAAAACAGTGTCTCCCATAGTGGAGTAGGGGCTGCTTGTGGTTATTAGGCCTTTGCAAGCTCTCCGAAGTGTGTGCGCGGCAGGAGAGACAAATCAATGTTTTCGCGCCTTTTTTGCCATTTCCAGGTCGAAAAACACACAGGCCCCAAAAATAAAGAAATGGCTGTCCAGCCAAAACTGAGGCTTCAAACTTGATGAAAACAGTGTCTCCCATATTGGAGTAGGGGCTGCTTGTGGTTATTAGGCATTTGCAAGCTCTCCGAAGTGTGTGCGCGGCAGGAGAGACAAATCCATGTTTTCGCGCCTTTTTTGCGATTTCAAGGTCGAAAAACACATAGGCCCCAAAATGAAAGAAACGGCTGCCGCGCCAAAACTATGGCTTCAAACTTGATGAAAACAGTCTCTCCCATAATAACTCACGGGCTGCTTGTGTTTTTTAGGCCTTTGCACGCTATCAGAAGTGTGTGCGCGGCAGGAGAGACAAATCCATGTTTTCGCGCCTTTTTTGCCATTTCCAGGTCGAAGAAAACAAAGGCCCCAAAAATAAAGAAACGGCTGTCCAGCGAAAACTGAGGCTTCAAACTTGATTAAAACAGTCTCTCAGACAATAACTCAAGGGCCGCTTGTGTTTTTTAGGCCTTCGCAAGCTATCGGAAGTGTGTGCGCGGCAGGAGAGACAAATCCATGTTTTCGCGCCTTTTTTACGATTTCAAGGTCGAAAAACACATAGGCCCCAAAATGAAAGAAACGGCTGCCGCGCCAAAACTATGGCTTCAAACTTGATGAAAACATTCTCTCCCACAATAACTCAAGGGCAGCTTGTGTTTTTTAGGCCTTCGCAAGCTATCGGAAGTGTGTGCGCGGCAGGAGAGACAAATCAATGTTTTCGCGCCTTTTTTGCCATTTCCAGGTCGAAAAACACACAGGCCCCAAAAATAAAGAAATGGCTGTCCAGCCAAAACTGAGGCTTCAAACTTGATGAAAACAGTGTCTCCTATATTGGAGTAGGGGCTGCTTGTGGTTATTAGGCATTTGCAAGCTCTCCGAAGTGTGTGCGCAGCAGGAGAGACAAATCCATGTTTTTATGCCTTCTTTGGCATTTTCAGGTGGAGAAAAACACAATCCCGAAAGAAAAAGAAAAGGCTGCCGCGCCAACACTGAGGCTTCAAACTTGATGAAAACAGTGTCTCCCATAGTGGAGTAGGGGCTGCTTGTGGTTATTAGGCCTTTGCAAGCTCTCCGAAGTGTGTGCGCGGCAGGAGAGACAAATCAATGTTTTCGCGCCTTTTTTGCCATTTCCAGGTCGAAAAACACACAGGCCCCAAAAATAAAGAAATGGCTGTCCAGCCAAAACTGAGGCTTCAAACTTGATGAAAACAGTGTCTCCCATATTGGAGTAGGGGCTGCTTGTGGTTATTAGGCATTTGCAAGCTCTCCGAAGTGTGTGCGCAGCAGGAGAGACAAATCCATGTTTTTATGCCTTCTTTGGCATTTTCAGGTGGAGAAAAACACAATCCCGAAAGAGAAAGAAAAGGCTGCCGCGCCAACACTGAGGCTTCAAACTTGATGAAAACAGTGTCTCCCATAATGGAGTAGGGGCTGCTTGTGGTTATTAGGCATTTGCAAGCTCTCCGAAGTGTGTGCGCAGCAGGAGAGACAAATCCATGTTTTTATGCCTTCTTTGGCATTTTCAGGTGGAGAAAAACACAATCCCGAAAGAGAAAGAAAAGGCTGCCGCGCCAACACTGAGGCTTCAAACTTGATGAAAACAGTGTCTCCCATAGTGGAGTAGGGGCTGCTTGTGGTTATTAGGCCTTTGCAAGCTCTCCGAAGTGTGTGCGCAGCAGGAGAGACAAATCCATGTTTTTATGCCTTCTTTGGCATTTTCAGGTGGAGAAAAACACAATCCCGAAAGAGAAAGAAAAGGCTGCCGCGCCAACACTGAGGCTTCAAACTTGATGAAAACAGTGTCTCCCATATTGGAGTAGGGGCTGCTTGTGGTTATTAGGCATTTGCAAGCTCTCCGAAGTGTGTGCGCAGCAGGAGAGACAAATCCATGTTTTTATGCCTTCTTTGGCATTTTCAGGTGGAGAAAAACACAATCCCGAAAGAGAAAGAAAAGGCTGCCGCGCCAACACTGAGGCTTCAAACTTGATGAAAACAGTGTCTCCCATAGTGGAGTAGGGGCTGCTTGTGGTTATTAGGCCTTTGCAAGCTCTCCGAAGTGTGTGCGCAGCAGGAGAGACAAATCCATGTTTTTATGCCTTCTTTGGCATTTTCAGGTGGAGAAAAACACAATCCCGAAAGAGAAAGAAAAGGCTGCCGCGCCAACACTGAGGCTTCAAACTTGATGAAAACAGTGTCTCCCATATTGGAGTAGGGGCTGCTTGTGGTTATTAGGCATTTGCAAGCTCTCCGAAGTGTGTGCGCAGCAGGAGAGACAAATCCATGTTTTTATGCCTTCTTTGGCATTTTCAGGTGGAGAAAAACACAATCCCGAAAGAGAAAGAAAAGGCTGCCGCGCCAACACTGAGGCTTCAAACTTGATGAAAACAGTGTCTCCCATAGTGGAGTAGGGGCTGCTTGTGGTTATTAGGCCTTTGCAAGCTCTCCGAAGTGTGTGCGCGGCAGGAGAGACAAATCAATGTTTTCGCGCCTTTTTTGCCATTTCCAGGTCGAAAAACACACAGGCCCCAAAAATAAAGAAATGGCTGTCCAGCCAAAACTGAGGCTTCAAACTTGATGAAAACAGTGTCTCCCATATTGGAGTAGGGGCTGCTTGTGGTTATTAGGCATTTGCAAGCTCTCCGAAGTGTGTGCGCGGCAGGAGAGACAAATCCATGTTTTCGCGCCTTTTTTGCGATTTCAAGGTCGAAAAACACATAGGCCCCAAAATGAAAGAAACGGCTGCCGCGCCAAAACTATGGCTTCAAACTTGATGAAAACAGTCTCTCCCATAATAACTCACGGGCTGCTTGTGTTTTTTAGGCCTTTGCAAGCTCTCCGAAGTGTGTGCGCGGCAGGAGAGACAAATCAATGTTTTCGCGCCTTTTTTGACATTTCCAGGTCGAAAAACACACAGGCCCCAAAAATAAAGAAATGGCTGTCCAGCCAAAACTGAGGCTTCAAACTTGATGAAAACAGTGTCTCCCATATTGGAGTAGGGGCTGCTTGTGGTTATTAGGCATTTGCAAGCTCTCCGAAGTGTGTGCGCGGCAGGAGAGACAAATCCATGTTTTCGCGCCTTTTTTGCGATTTCAAGGTCGAAAAACACATAGGCCCCAAAATGAAAGAAACGGCTGCCGCGCCAAAACTATGGCTTCAAACTTGATGAAAACAGTCTCTCCCATAATAACTCACGGGCTGCTTGTGTTTTTTAGGCCTTTGCACGCTATCAGAAGTGTGTGCGCGGCAGGAGAGACAAATCCATGTTTTCGCGCCTTTTTTGCCATTTCCAGGTCGAAGAAAACAAAGGCCCCAAAAATAAAGAAACGGCTGTCCAGCGAAAACTGAGGCTTCAAACTTGATTAAAACAGTCTCTCAGACAATAACTCAAGGGCCGCTTGTGTTTTTTAGGCCTTCGCAAGCTATCGGAAGTGTGTGCGCGGCAGGAGAGACAAATCCATGTTTTCGCGCCTTTTTTACGATTTCAAGGTCGAAAAACACATAGGCCCCAAAATGAAAGAAACGGCTGCCGCGCCAAAACTATGGCTTCAAACTTGATGAAAACATTCTCTCCCACAATAACTCAAGGGCAGCTTGTGTTTTTTAGGCCTTCGCAAGCTATCGGAAGTGTGTGCGCGGCAGGAGAGACAAATCAATGTTTTCGCGCCTTTTTTGCCATTTCCAGGTCGAAAAACACACAGGCCCCAAAAATAAAGAAATGGCTGTCCAGCCAAAACTGAGGCTTCAAACTTGATGAAAACAGTGTCTCCTATATTGGAGTAGGGGCTGCTTGTGGTTATTAGGCATTTGCAAGCTCTCCGAAGTGTGTGCGCAGCAGGAGAGACAAATCCATGTTTTTATGCCTTCTTTGGCATTTTCAGGTGGAGAAAAACACAATCCCGAAAGAAAAAGAAAAGGCTGCCGCGCCAACACTGAGGCTTCAAACTTGATGAAAACAGTGTCTCCCATAGTGGAGTAGGGGCTGCTTGTGGTTATTAGGCCTTTGCAAGCTCTCCGAAGTGTGTGCGCGGCAGGAGAGACAAATCAATGTTTTCGCGCCTTTTTTGCCATTTCCAGGTCGAAAAACACACAGGCCCCAAAAATAAAGAAATGGCTGTCCAGCCAAAACTGAGGCTTCAAACTTGATGAAAACAGTGTCTCCCATATTGGAGTAGGGGCTGCTTGTGGTTATTAGGCATTTGCAAGCTCTCCGAAGTGTGTGCGCGGCAGGAGAGACAAATCCATGTTTTCGCGCCTTTTTTGCGATTTCAAGGTCGAAAAACACATAGGCCCCAAAATGAAAGAAACGGCTGCCGCGCCAAAACTATGGCTTCAAACTTGATGAAAACAGTCTCTCCCATAATAACTCACGGGCTGCTTGTGTTTTTTAGGCCTTTGCACGCTATCAGAAGTGTGTGCGCGGCAGGAGAGACAAATCCATGTTTTCGCGCCTTTTTTGCCATTTCCAGGTCGAAGAAAACAAAGGCCCCAAAAATAAAGAAACGGCTGTCCAGCGAAAACTGAGGCTTCAAACTTGATTAAAACAGTCTCTCAGACAATAACTCAAGGGCCGCTTGTGTTTTTTAGGCCTTCGCAAGCTATCGGAAGTGTGTGCGCGGCAGGAGAGACAAATCCATGTTTTCGCGCCTTTTTTACGATTTCAAGGTCGAAAAACACATAGGCCCCAAAATGAAAGAAACGGCTGCCGCGCCAAAACTATGGCTTCAAACTTGATGAAAACATTCTCTCCCACAATAACTCAAGGGCAGCTTGTGTTTTTTAGGCCTTCGCAAGCTATCGGAAGTGTGTGCGCGGCAGGAGAGACAAATCAATGTTTTCGCGCCTTTTTTGCCATTTCCAGGTCGAAAAACACACAGGCCCCAAAAATAAAGAAATGGCTGTCCAGCCAAAACTGAGGCTTCAAACTTGATGAAAACAGTGTCTCCTATATTGGAGTAGGGGCTGCTTGTGGTTATTAGGCATTTGCAAGCTCTCCGAAGTGTGTGCGCAGCAGGAGAGACAAATCCATGTTTTTATGCCTTCTTTGGCATTTTCAGGTGGAGAAAAACACAATCCCGAAAGAAAAAGAAAAGGCTGCCGCGCCAACACTGAGGCTTCAAACTTGATGAAAACAGTGTCTCCCATAGTGGAGTAGGGGCTGCTTGTGGTTATTAGGCCTTTGCAAGCTCTCCGAAGTGTGTGCGCGGCAGGAGAGACAAATCAATGTTTTCGCGCCTTTTTTGCCATTTCCAGGTCGAAAAACACACAGGCCCCAAAAATAAAGAAATGGCTGTCCAGCCAAAACTGAGGCTTCAAACTTGATGAAAACAGTGTCTCCCATATTGGAGTAGGGGCTGCTTGTGGTTATTAGGCATTTGCAAGCTCTCCGAAGTGTGTGCGCAGCAGGAGAGACAAATCCATGTTTTTATGCCTTCTTTGGCATTTTCAGGTGGAGAAAAACACAATCCCGAAAGAGAAAGAAAAGGCTGCCGCGCCAACACTGAGGCTTCAAACTTGATGAAAACAGTGTCTCCCATAATGGAGTAGGGGCTGCTTGTGGTTATTAGGCATTTGCAAGCTCTCCGAAGTGTGTGCGCAGCAGGAGAGACAAATCCATGTTTTTATGCCTTCTTTGGCATTTTCAGGTGGAGAAAAACACAATCCCGAAAGAGAAAGAAAAGGCTGCCGCGCCAACACTGAGGCTTCAAACTTGATGAAAACAGTGTCTCCCATAGTGGAGTAGGGGCTGCTTGTGGTTATTAGGCCTTTGCAAGCTCTCCGAAGTGTGTGCGCAGCAGGAGAGACAAATCCATGTTTTTATGCCTTCTTTGGCATTTTCAGGTGGAGAAAAACACAATCCCGAAAGAGAAAGAAAAGGCTGCCGCGCCAACACTGAGGCTTCAAACTTGATGAAAACAGTGTCTCCCATATTGGAGTAGGGGCTGCTTGTGGTTATTAGGCATTTGCAAGCTCTCCGAAGTGTGTGCGCAGCAGGAGAGACAAATCCATGTTTTTATGCCTTCTTTGGCATTTTCAGGTGGAGAAAAACACAATCCCGAAAGAGAAAGAAAAGGCTGCCGCGCCAACACTGAGGCTTCAAACTTGATGAAAACAGTGTCTCCCATAGTGGAGTAGGGGCTGCTTGTGGTTATTAGGCCTTTGCAAGCTCTCCGAAGTGTGTGCGCAGCAGGAGAGACAAATCCATGTTTTTATGCCTTCTTTGGCATTTTCAGGTGGAGAAAAACACAATCCCGAAAGAGAAAGAAAAGGCTGCCGCGCCAACACTGAGGCTTCAAACTTGATGAAAACAGTGTCTCCCATATTGGAGTAGGGGCTGCTTGTGGTTATTAGGCATTTGCAAGCTCTCCGAAGTGTGTGCGCAGCAGGAGAGACAAATCCATGTTTTTATGCCTTCTTTGGCATTTTCAGGTGGAGAAAAACACAATCCCGAAAGAGAAAGAAAAGGCTGCCGCGCCAACACTGAGGCTTCAAACTTGATGAAAACAGTGTCTCCCATAGTGGAGTAGGGGCTGCTTGTGGTTATTAGGCCTTTGCAAGCTCTCCGAAGTGTGTGCGCGGCAGGAGAGACAAATCAATGTTTTCGCGCCTTTTTTGCCATTTCCAGGTCGAAAAACACACAGGCCCCAAAAATAAAGAAATGGCTGTCCAGCCAAAACTGAGGCTTCAAACTTGATGAAAACAGTGTATCCCATATTGGAGTAGGGGCTGCTTGTGGTTATTAGGCATTTGCAAGCTCTCCGAAGTGTGTGCGCGGCAGGAGAGACAAATCCATGTTTTCGCGCCTTTTTTGCGATTTCAAGGTCGAAAAACACATAGGCCCCAAAATGAAAGAAACGGCTGCCGCGCCAAAACTATGGCTTCAAACTTGATGAAAACAGTCTCTCCCATAATAACTCACGGGCTGCTTGTGTTTTTTAGGCCTTTGCAAGCTCTCCGAAGTGTGTGCGCGGCAGGAGAGACAAATCAATGTTTTCGCGCCTTTTTTGCCATTTCCAGGTCGAAAAACACACAGGCCCCAAAAATAAAGAAATGGCTGTCCAGCCAAAACTGAGGCTTCAAACTTGATGAAAACAGTGTCTCCCATATTGGAGTAGGGGCTGCTTGTGGTTATTAGGCATTTGCAAGCTCTCCGAAGTGTGTGCGCGGCAGGAGAGACAAATCCATGTTTTCGCGCCTTTTTTGCGATTTCAAGGTCGAAAAACACATAGGCCCCAAAATGAAAGAAACGGCTGCCGCGCCAAAACTATGGCTTCAAACTTGATGAAAACAGTCTCTCCCATAATAACTCACGGGCTGCTTGTGTTTTTTAGGCCTTTGCACGCTATCAGAAGTGTGTGCGCGGCAGGAGAGACAAATCCATGTTTTCGCGCCTTTTTTGCCATTTCCAGGTCGAAGAAAACAAAGGCCCCAAAAATAAAGAAACGGCTGTCCAGCCAAAACTGAGGCTTCAAACTTGATTAAAACAGTCTCTCAGACAATAACTCAAGGGCCGCTTGTGTTTTTTAGGCCTTCGCAAGCTATCGGAAGTGTGTGCGCGGCAGGAGAGACAAATCCATGTTTTCGCGCCTTTTTTACGATTTCAAGGTCGAAAAACACATAGGCCCCAAAATGAAAGAAACGGCTGCCGCGCCAAAACTATGGCTTCAAACTTGATGAAAACATTCTCTCCCACAATAACTCAAGGGCAGCTTGTGTTTTTTAGGCCTTCGCAAGCTATCGGAAGTGTGTGCGCGGCAGGAGAGACAAATCAATGTTTTCGCGCCTTTTTTGCCATTTCCAGGTCGAAAAACACACAGGCCCCAAAAATAAAGAAATGGCTGTCCAGCCAAAACTGAGGCTTCAAACTTGATGAAAACAGTGTCTCCTATATTGGAGTAGGGGCTGCTTGTGGTTATTAGGCATTTGCAAGCTCTCCGAAGTGTGTGCGCAGCAGGAGAGACAAATCCATGTTTTTATGCCTTCTTTGGCATTTTCAGGTGGAGAAAAACACAATCCCGAAAGAAAAAGAAAAGGCTGCCGCGCCAACACTGAGGCTTCAAACTTGATGAAAACAGTGTCTCCCATAGTGGAGTAGGGGCTGCTTGTGGTTATTAGGCCTTTGCAAGCTCTCCGAAGTGTGTGCGCGGCAGGAGAGACAAATCAATGTTTTCGCGCCTTTTTTGCCATTTCCAGGTCGAAAAACACACAGGCCCCAAAAATAAAGAAATGGCTGTCCAGCCAAAACTGAGGCTTCAAACTTGATGAAAACAGTGTCTCCCATATTGGAGTAGGGGCTGCTTGTGGTTATTAGGCATTTGCAAGCTCTCCGAAGTGTGTGCGCAGCAGGAGAGACAAATCCATGTTTTTATGCCTTCTTTGGCATTTTCAGGTGGAGAAAAACACAATCCCGAAAGAGAAAGAAAAGGCTGCCGCGCCAACACTGAGGCTTCAAACTTGATGAAAACAGTGTCTCCCATAATGGAGTAGGGGCTGCTTGTGGTTATTAGGCATTTGCAAGCTCTCCGAAGTGTGTGCGCAGCAGGAGAGACAAATCCATGTTTTTATGCCTTCTTTGGCATTTTCAGGTGGAGAAAAACACAATCCCGAAAGAGAAAGAAAAGGCTGCCGCGCCAACACTGAGGCTTCAAACTTGATGAAAACAGTGTCTCCCATAGTGGAGTAGGGGCTGCTTGTGGTTATTAGACTTTGCAAGCTCTCCGAAGTGTGTGCGCAGCAGGAGAGACAAATCCATGTTTTTATGCCTTCTTTGGCATTTTCAGGTGGAGAAAAACACAATCCCGAAAGAGAAAGAAAAGGCTGCCGCGCCAACACTGAGGCTTCAAACTTGATGAAAACAGTGTCTCCCATATTGGAGTAGGGGCTGCTTGTGGTTATTAGGCATTTGCAAGCTCTCCGAAGTGTGTGCGCAGCAGGAGAGACAAATCCATGTTTTTATGCCTTCTTTGGCATTTTCAGGTGGAGAAAAACACAATCCCGAAAGAGAAAGAAAAGGCTGCCGCGCCAACACTGAGGCTTCAAACTTGATGAAAACAGTGTCTCCCATAGTGGAGTAGGGGCTGCTTGTGGTTATTAGGCCTTTGCAAGCTCTCCGAAGTGTGTGCGCAGCAGGAGAGACAAATCCATGTTTTTATGCCTTCTTTGGCATTTTCAGGTGGAGAAAAACACAATCCCGAAAGAGAAAGAAAAGGCTGCCGCGCCAACACTGAGGCTTCAAACTTGATGAAAACAGTGTCTCCCATATTGGAGTAGGGGCTGCTTGTGGTTATTAGGCATTTGCAAGCTCTCCGAAGTGTGTGCGCAGCAGGAGAGACAAATCCATGTTTTTATGCCTTCTTTGGCATTTTCAGGTGGAGAAAAACACAATCCCGAAAGAGAAAGAAAAGGCTGCCGCGCCAACACTGAGGCTTCAAACTTGATGAAAACAGTGTCTCCCATAGTGGAGTAGGGGCTGCTTGTGGTTATTAGGCCTTTGCAAGCTCTCCGAAGTGTGTGCGCGGCAGGAGAGACAAATCAATGTTTTCGCGCCTTTTTTGCCATTTCCAGGTCGAAAAACACACAGGCCCCAAAAATAAAGAAATGGCTGTCCAGCCAAAACTGAGGCTTCAAACTTGATGAAAACAGTGTCTCCCATATTGGAGTAGGGGCTGCTTGTGGTTATTAGGCATTTGCAAGCTCTCCGAAGTGTGTGCGCGGCAGGAGAGACAAATCCATGTTTTCGCGCCTTTTTTGCGATTTCAAGGTCGAAAAACACATAGGCCCCAAAATGAAAGAAACGGCTGCCGCGCCAAAACTATGGCTTCAAACTTGATGAAAACAGTCTCTCCCATAATAACTCACGGGCTGCTTGTGTTTTTTAGGCCTTTGCAAGCTCTCCGAAGTGTGTGCGCGGCAGGAGAGACAAATCAATGTTTTCGCGCCTTTTTTGCCATTTCCAGGTCGAAAAACACACAGGCCCCAAAAATAAAGAAATGGCTGTCCAGCCAAAACTGAGGCTTCAAACTTGATGAAAACAGTGTCTCCCATATTGGAGTAGGGGCTGCTTGTGGTTATTAGGCATTTGCAAGCTCTCCGAAGTGTGTGCGCGGCAGGAGAGACAAATCCATGTTTTCGCGCCTTTTTTGCGATTTCAAGGTCGAAAAACACATAGGCCCCAAAATGAAAGAAACGGCTGCCGCGCCAAAACTATGGCTTCAAACTTGATGAAAACAGTCTCTCCCATAATAACTCACGGGCTGCTTGTGTTTTTTAGGCCTTTGCACGCTATCAGAAGTGTGTGCGCGGCAGGAGAGACAAATCCATGTTTTCGCGCCTTTTTTGCCATTTCCAGGTCGAAGAAAACAAAGGCCCCAAAAATAAAGAAACGGCTGTCCAGCCAAAACTGAGGCTTCAAACTTGATTAAAACAGTCTCTCAGACAATAACTCAAGGGCCGCTTGTGTTTTTTAGGCCTTCGCAAGCTATCGGAAGTGTGTGCGCGGCAGGAGAGACAAATCCATGTTTTCGCGCCTTTTTTACGATTTCAAGGTCGAAAAACACATAGGCCCCAAAATGAAAGAAACGGCTGCCGCGCCAAAACTATGGCTTCAAACTTGATGAAAACATTCTCTCCCACAATAACTCAAGGGCAGCTTGTGTTTTTTAGGCCTTCGCAAGCTATCGGAAGTGTGTGCGCGGCAGGAGAGACAAATCAATGTTTTCGCGCCTTTTTTGCCATTTCCAGGTCGAAAAACACACAGGCCCCAAAAATAAAGAAATGGCTGTCCAGCCAAAACTGAGGCTTCAAACTTGATGAAAACAGTGTCTCCTATATTGGAGTAGGGGCTGCTTGTGGTTATTAGGCATTTGCAAGCTCTCCGAAGTGTGTGCGCAGCAGGAGAGACAAATCCATGTTTTTATGCCTTCTTTGGCATTTTCAGGTGGAGAAAAACACAATCCCGAAAGAAAAAGAAAAGGCTGCCGCGCCAACACTGAGGCTTCAAACTTGATGAAAACAGTGTCTCCCATAGTGGAGTAGGGGCTGCTTGTGGTTATTAGGCCTTTGCAAGCTCTCCGAAGTGTGTGCGCGGCAGGAGAGACAAATCAATGTTTTCGCGCCTTTTTTGCCATTTCCAGGTCGAAAAACACACAGGCCCCAAAAATAAAGAAATGGCTGTCCAGCCAAAACTGAGGCTTCAAACTTGATGAAAACAGTGTCTCCCATATTGGAGTAGGGGCTGCTTGTGGTTATTAGGCATTTGCAAGCTCTCCGAAGTGTGTGCGCAGCAGGAGAGACAAATCCATGTTTTTATGCCTTCTTTGGCATTTTCAGGTGGAGAAAAACACAATCCCGAAAGAGAAAGAAAAGGCTGCCGCGCCAACACTGAGGCTTCAAACTTGATGAAAACAGTGTCTCCCATAATGGAGTAGGGGCTGCTTGTGGTTATTAGGCATTTGCAAGCTCTCCGAAGTGTGTGCGCAGCAGGAGAGACAAATCCATGTTTTTATGCCTTCTTTGGCATTTTCAGGTGGAGAAAAACACAATCCCGAAAGAGAAAGAAAAGGCTGCCGCGCCAACACTGAGGCTTCAAACTTGATGAAAACAGTGTCTCCCATAGTGGAGTAGGGGCTGCTTGTGGTTATTAGGCCTTTGCAAGCTCTCCGAAGTGTGTGCGCAGCAGGAGAGACAAATCCATGTTTTTATGCCTTCTTTGGCATTTTCAGGTGGAGAAAAACACAATCCCGAAAGAGAAAGAAAAGGCTGCCGCGCCAACACTGAGGCTTCAAACTTGATGAAAACAGTGTCTCCCATATTGGAGTAGGGGCTGCTTGTGGTTATTAGGCATTTGCAAGCTCTCCGAAGTGTGTGCGCAGCAGGAGAGACAAATCCATGTTTTTATGCCTTCTTTGGCATTTTCAGGTGGAGAAAAACACAATCCCGAAAGAGAAAGAAAAGGCTGCCGCGCCAACACTGAGGCTTCAAACTTGATGAAAACAGTGTCTCCCATAGTGGAGTAGGGGCTGCTTGTGGTTATTAGGCCTTTGCAAGCTCTCCGAAGTGTGTGCGCAGCAGGAAAGACAAATCCATGTTTTTATGCCTTCTTTGGCATTTTCAGGTGGAGAAAAACACAATCCCGAAAGAGAAAGAAAAGGCTGCCGCGCCAACACTGAGGCTTCAAACTTGATGAAAACAGTGTCTCCCATATTGGAGTAGGGGCTGCTTGTGGTTATTAGGCATTTGCAAGCTCTCCGAAGTGTGTGCGCAGCAGGAGAGACAAATCCATGTTTTTATGCCTTCTTTGGCATTTTCAGGTGGAGAAAAACACAATCCCGAAAGAGAAAGAAAAGGCTGCCGCGCCAACACTGAGGCTTCAAACTTGATGAAAACAGTGTCTCCCATAGTGGAGTAGGGGCTGCTTGTGGTTATTAGGCCTTTGCAAGCTCTCCGAAGTGTGTGCGCAGCAGGAGAGACAAATCCATGTTTTTATGCCTTCTTTGGCATTTTCAGGTGGAGAAAAACACAATCCCGAAAGAGAAAGAAAAGGCTGCCGCGCCAACACTGAGGCTTCAAACTTGATGAAAACAGTGTCTCCCATATTGGAGTAGGGGCTGCTTGTGGTTATTAGGCATTTGCAAGCTCTCCGAAGTGTGTGCGCAGCAGGAGAGACAAATCCATGTTTTTATGCCTTCTTTGGCATTTTCAGGTGGAGAAAAACACAATCCCGAAAGAGAAAGAAAAGGCTGCCGCGCCAACACTGAGGCTTCAAACTTGATGAAAACAGTGTCTCCCATAGTGGAGTAGGGGCTGCTTGTGGTTATTAGGCCTTTGCAAGCTCTCCGAAGTGTGTGCGCGGCAGGAGAGACAAATCAATGTTTTCGCGCCTTTTTTGCCATTTCCAGGTCGAAAAACACACAGGCCCCAAAAATAAAGAAATGGCTGTCCAGCCAAAACTGAGGCTTCAAACTTGATGAAAACAGTGTCTCCCATATTGGAGTAGGGGCTGCTTGTGGTTATTAGGCATTTGCAAGCTCTCCGAAGTGTGTGCGCGGCAGGAGAGACAAATCCATGTTTTCGCGCCTTTTTTGCGATTTCAAGGTCGAAAAACACATAGGCCCCAAAATGAAAGAAACGGCTGCCGCGCCAAAACTATGGCTTCAAACTTGATGAAAACAGTCTCTCCCATAATAACTCACGGGCTGCTTGTGTTTTTTAGGCCTTTGCAAGCTCTCCGAAGTGTGTGCGCGGCAGGAGAGACAAATCAATGTTTTCGCGCCTTTTTTGCCATTTCCAGGTCGAAAAACACACAGGCCCCAAAAATAAAGAAATGGCTGTCCAGCCAAAACTGAGGCTTCAAACTTGATGAAAACAGTGTCTCCTATATTGGAGTAGGGGCTGCTTGTGGTTATTAGGCATTTGCAAGCTCTCCGAAGTGTGTGCGCAGCAGGAGAGACAAATCCATGTTTTTATGCCTTCTTTGGCATTTTCAGGTGGAGAAAAACACAATCCCGAAAGAAAAAGAAAAGGCTGCCGCGCCAACACTGAGGCTTCAAACTTGATGAAAACAGTGTCTCCCATAGTGGAGTAGGGGCTGCTTGTGGTTATTAGGCCTTTGCAAGCTCTCCGAAGTGTGTGCGCGGCAGGAGAGACAAATCAATGTTTTCGCGCCTTTTTTGCCATTTCCAGGTCGAAAAACACACAGGCCCCAAAAATAAAGAAATGGCTGTCCAGCCAAAACTGAGGCTTCAAACTTGATGAAAACAGTGTCTCCCATATTGGAGTAGGGGCTGCTTGTGGTTATTAGGCATTTGCAAGCTCTCCGAAGTGTGTGCGCAGCAGGAGAGACAAATCCATGTTTTTATGCCTTCTTTGGCATTTTCAGGTGGAGAAAAACACAATCCCGAAAGAGAAAGAAAAGGCTGCCGCGCCAACACTGAGGCTTCAAACTTGATGAAAACAGTGTCTCCCATAATGGAGTAGGGGCTGCTTGTGGTTATTAGGCATTTGCAAGCTCTCCGAAGTGTGTGCGCAGCAGGAGAGACAAATCCATGTTTTTATGCCTTCTTTGGCATTTTCAGGTGGAGAAAAACACAATCCCGAAAGAGAAAGAAAAGGCTGCCGCGCCAACACTGAGGCTTCAAACTTGATGAAAACAGTGTCTCCCATAGTGGAGTAGGGGCTGCTTGTGGTTATTAGGCATTTGCAAGCTCTCCGAAGTGTGTGCGCAGCAGGAGAGACAAATCCATGTTTTTATGCCTTCTTTGGCATTTTCAGGTGGAGAAAAACACAATCCCGAAAGAGAAAGAAAAGGCTGCCGCGCCAACACTGAGGCTTCAAACTTGATGAAAACAGTGTCTCCCATAGTGGAGTAGGGGCTGCTTGTGGTTATTAGGCCTTTGCAAGCTCTCCGAAGTGTGTGCGCAGCAGGAGAGACAAATCCATGTTTTTATGCCTTCTTTGGCATTTTCAGGTGCAGAAAAACACAATCCCGAAAGAGAAAGAAAAGGCTGCCGCGCCAACACTGAGGCTTCAAACTTGATGAAAACAGTGTCTCCCATATTGGAGTAGGGGCTGCTTGTGGTTATTAGGCATTTGCAAGCTCTCCGAAGTGTGTGCGCAGCAGGAGAGACAAATCCATGTTTTTATGCCTTCTTTGGCATTTTCAGGTGGAGAAAAACACAATCCCGAAAGAGAAAGAAAAGGCTGCCGCGCCAACACTGAGGCTTCAAACTTGATGAAAACAGTGTCTCCCATAGTGGAGTAGGGGCTGCTTGTGGTTATTAGGCCTTTGCAAGCTCTCCGAAGTGTGTGCGCGGCAGGAGAGACAAATCAATGTTTTCGCGCCTTTTTTGCCATTTCCAGGTCGAAAAACACACAGGCCCCAAAAATAAAGAAATGGCTGTCCAGCCAAAACTGAGGCTTCAAACTTGATGAAAACAGTGTCTCCCATATTGGAGTAGGGGCTGCTTGTGGTTATTAGGCATTTGCAAGCTCTCCGAAGTGTGTGCGCGGCAGGAGAGACAAATCCATGTTTTCGCGCCTTTTTTGCGATTTCAAGGTCGAAAAACACATAGGCCCCAAAATGAAAGAAACGGCTGCCGCGCCAAAACTATGGCTTCAAACTTGATGAAAACAGTCTCTCCCATAATAACTCACGGGCTGCTTGTGTTTTTTAGGCCTTTGCAAGCTCTCCGAAGTGTGTGCGCGGCAGGAGAGACAAATCAATGTTTTCGCGCCTTTTTTGCCATTTCCAGGTCGAAAAACACACAGGCCCCAAAAATAAAGAAATGGCTGTCCAGCCAAAACTGAGGCTTCAAACTTGATGAAAACAGTGTCTCCCATATTGGAGTAGGGGCTGCTTGTGGTTATTAGGCATTTGCAAGCTCTCCGAAGTGTGTGCGCGGCAGGAGAGACAAATCCATGTTTTCGCGCCTTTTTTGCGATTTCAAGGTCGAAAAACACATAGGCCCCAAAATGAAAGAAACGGCTGCCGCGCCAAAACTATGGCTTCAAACTTGATGAAAACAGTCTCTCCCATAATAACTCACGGGCTGCTTGTGTTTTTTAGGCCTTTGCACGCTATCAGAAGTGTGTGCGCGGCAGGAGAGACAAATCCATGTTTTCGCGCCTTTTTTGCCATTTCCAGGTCGAAGAAAACAAAGGCCCCAAAAATAAAGAAACGGCTGTCCAGCCAAAACTGAGGCTTCAAACTTGATTAAAACAGTCTCTCAGACAATAACTCAAGGGCCGCTTGTGTTTTTTAGGCCTTCGCAAGCTATCGGAAGTGTGTGCGCGGCAGGAGAGACAAATCCATGTTTTCGCGCCTTTTTTACGATTTCAAGGTCGAAAAACACATAGGCCCCAAAATGAAAGAAACGGCTGCCGCGCCAAAACTATGGCTTCAAACTTGATGAAAACATTCTCTCCCACAATAACTCAAGGGCAGCTTGTGTTTTTTAGGCCTTCGCAAGCTATCGGAAGTGTGTGCGCGGCAGGAGAGACAAATCAATGTTTTCGCGCCTTTTTTGCCATTTCCAGGTCGAAAAACACACAGGCCCCAAAAATAAAGAAATGGCTGTCCAGCCAAAACTGAGGCTTCAAACTTGATGAAAACAGTGTCTCCTATATTGGAGTAGGGGCTGCTTGTGGTTATTAGGCATTTGCAAGCTCTCCGAAGTGTGTGCGCAGCAGGAGAGACAAATCCATGTTTTTATGCCTTCTTTGGCATTTTCAGGTGGAGAAAAACACAATCCCGAAAGAAAAAGAAAAGGCTGCCGCGCCAACACTGAGGCTTCAAACTTGATGAAAACAGTGTCTCCCATAGTGGAGTAGGGGCTGCTTGTGGTTATTAGGCCTTTGCAAGCTCTCCGAAGTGTGTGCGCGGCAGGAGAGACAAATCAATGTTTTCGCGCCTTTTTTGCCATTTCCAGGTCGAAAAACACACAGGCCCCAAAAATAAAGAAATGGCTGTCCAGCCAAAACTGAGGCTTCAAACTTGATGAAAACAGTGTCTCCCATATTGGAGTAGGGGCTGCTTGTGGTTATTAGGCATTTGCAAGCTCTCCGAAGTGTGTGCGCAGCAGGAGAGACAAATCCATGTTTTTATGCCTTCTTTGGCATTTTCAGGTGGAGAAAAACACAATCCCGAAAGAGAAAGAAAAGGCTGCCGCGCCAACACTGAGGCTTCAAACTTGATGAAAACAGTGTCTCCCATAATGGAGTAGGGGCTGCTTGTGGTTATTAGGCATTTGCAAGCTCTCCGAAGTGTGTGCGCAGCAGGAGAGACAAATCCATGTTTTTATGCCTTCTTTGGCATTTTCAGGTGGAGAAAAACACAATCCCGAAAGAGAAAGAAAAGGCTGCCGCGCCAACACTGAGGCTTCAAACTTGATGAAAACAGTGTCTCCCATAGTGGAGTAGGGGCTGCTTGTGGTTATTAGGCCTTTGCAAGCTCTCCGAAGTGTGTGCGCAGCAGGAGAGACAAATCCATGTTTTTATTCCTTCTTTGGCATTTTCAGGTGGAGAAAAACACAATCCCGAAAGAGAAAGAAAAGGCTGCCGCGCCAACACTGAGGCTTCAAACTTGATGAAAACAGTGTCTCCCATATTGGAGTAGGGGCTGCTTGTGGTTATTAGGCATTTGCAAGCTCTCCGAAGTGTGTGCGCAGCAGGAGAGACAAATCCATGTTTTTATGCCTTCTTTGGCATTTTCAGGTGGAGAAAAACACAATCCCGAAAGAGAAAGAAAAGGCTGCCGCGCCAACACTGAGGCTTCAAACTTGATGAAAACAGTGTCTCCCATAGTGGAGTAGGGGCTGCTTGTGGTTATTAGGCCTTTGCAAGCTCTCCGAAGTGTGTGCGCAGCAGGAGAGACAAATCCATGTTTTTATGCCTTCTTTGGCATTTTCAGGTGGAGAAAAACACAATCCCGAAAGAGAAAGAAAAGGCTGCCGCGCCAACACTGAGGCTTCAAACTTGATGAAAACAGTGTCTCCCATATTGGAGTAGGGGCTGCTTGTGGTTATTAGGCATTTGCAAGCTCTCCGAAGTGTGTGCGCAGCAGGAGAGACAAATCCATGTTTTTATGCCTTCTTTGGCATTTTCAGGTGGAGAAAAACACAATCCCGAAAGAGAAAGAAAAGGCTGCCGCGCCAACACTGAGGCTTCAAACTTGATGAAAACAGTGTCTCCCATAGTGGAGTAGGGGCTGCTTGTGGTTATTAGGCCTTTGCAAGCTCTCCGAAGTGTGTGCGCAGCAGGAAAGACAAATCCATGTTTTTATGCCTTCTTTGGCATTTTCAGGTGGAGAAAAACACAATCCCGAAAGAGAAAGAAAAGGCTGCCGCGCCAACACTGAGGCTTCAAACTTGATGAAAACAGTGTCTCCCATATTGGAGTAGGGGCTGCTTGTGGTTATTAGGCATTTGCAAGCTCTCCGAAGTGTGTGCGCAGCAGGAGAGACAAATCCATGTTTTTATGCCTTCTTTGGCATTTTCAGGTGGAGAAAAACACAATCCCGAAAGAGAAAGAAAAGGCTGCCGCGCCAACACTGAGGCTTCAAACTTGATGAAAACAGTGTCTCCCATAGTGGAGTAGGGGCTGCTTGTGGTTATTAGGCCTTTGCAAGCTCTCCGAAGTGTGTGCGCAGCAGGAGAGACAAATCCATGTTTTTATGCCTTCTTTGGCATTTTCAGGTGGAGAAAAACACAATCCCGAAAGA
The DNA here is from genome assembly GCF_951799395.1 of Argentina silus. Taxonomy (NCBI): domain Eukaryota; kingdom Metazoa; phylum Chordata; class Actinopteri; order Argentiniformes; family Argentinidae; genus Argentina; species Argentina silus. The sequence goes on along the minus strand of NW_028152523.1, from coordinate 29,440 downwards.
GAAAGAAAAGGCTGCCGCGCCAACACTGAGGCTTCAAACTTGATGAAAACAGTGTCTCCCATAGTGGAGTAGGGGCTGCTTGTGGTTATTAGGCCTTTGCAAGCTCTCCGAAGTGTGTGCGCGGCAGGAGAGACAAATCAATGTTTTCGCGCCTTTTTTGCCATTTCCAGGTCGAAAAACACACAGGCCCCAAAAATAAAGAAATGGCTGTCCAGCCAAAACTGAGGCTTCAAACTTGATGAAAACAGTGTCTCCCATATTGGAGTAGGGGCTGCTTGTGGTTATTAGGCATTTGCAAGCTCTCCGAAGTGTGTGCGCGGCAGGAGAGACAAATCCATGTTTTCGCGCCTTTTTTGCGATTTCAAGGTCGAAAAACACATAGGCCCCAAAATGAAAGAAACGGCTGCCGCGCCAAAACTATGGCTTCAAACTTGATGAAAACAGTCTCTCCCATAATAACTCACGGGCTGCTTGTGTTTTTTAGGCCTTTGCAAGCTCTCCGAAGTGTGTGCGCGGCAGGAGAGACAAATCAATGCTTTCGCGCCTTTTTTGCCATTTCCAGGTCGAAAAACACACAGGCCCCAAAAATAAAGAAATGGCTGTCCAGCCAAAACTGAGGCTTCAAACTTGATGAAAACAGTGTCTCCCATATTGGAGTAGGGGCTGCTTGTGGTTATTAGGCATTTGCAAGCTCTCCGAAGTGTGTGCGCGGCAGGAGAGACAAATCCATGTTTTCGCGCCTTTTTTGCGATTTCAAGGTCGAAAAACACATAGGCCCCAAAATGAAAGAAACGGCTGCCGCGCCAAAACTATGGCTTCAAACTTGATGAAAACAGTCTCTCCCATAATAACTCACGGGCTGCTTGTGTTTTTTAGGCCTTTGCACGCTATCAGAAGTGTGTGCGCGGCAGGAGAGACAAATCCATGTTTTCGCGCCTTTTTTGCCATTTCCAGGTCGAAGAAAACAAAGGCCCCAAAAATAAAGAAACGGCTGTCCAGCCAAAACTGAGGCTTCAAACTTGATTAAAACAGTCTCTCAGACAATAACTCAAGGGCCGCTTGTGTTTTTTAGGCCTTCGCAAGCTATCGGAAGTGTGTGCGCGGCAGGAGAGACAAATCCATGTTTTCGCGCCTTTTTTACGATTTCAAGGTCGAAAAACACATAGGCCCCAAAATGAAAGAAACGGCTGCCGCGCCAAAACTATGGCTTCAAACTTGATGAAAACATTCTCTCCCACAATAACTCAAGGGCAGCTTGTGTTTTTTAGGCCTTCGCAAGCTATCGGAAGTGTGTGCGCGGCAGGAGAGACAAATCAATGTTTTCGCGCCTTTTTTGCCATTTCCAGGTCGAAAAACACACAGGCCCCAAAAATAAAGAAATGGCTGTCCAGCCAAAACTGAGGCTTCAAACTTGATGAAAACAGTGTCTCCTATATTGGAGTAGGGGCTGCTTGTGGTTATTAGGCATTTGCAAGCTCTCCGAAGTGTGTGCGCAGCAGGAGAGACAAATCCATGTTTTTATGCCTTCTTTGGCATTTTCAGGTGGAGAAAAACACAATCCCGAAAGAAAAAGAAAAGGCTGCCGCGCCAACACTGAGGCTTCAAACTTGATGAAAACAGTGTCTCCCATAGTGGAGTAGGGGCTGCTTGTGGTTATTAGGCCTTTGCAAGCTCTCCGAAGTGTGTGCGCGGCAGGAGAGACAAATCAATGTTTTCGCGCCTTTTTTGCCATTTCCAGGTCGAAAAACACACAGGCCCCAAAAATAAAGAAATGGCTGTCCAGCCAAAACTGAGGCTTCAAACTTGATGAAAACAGTGTCTCCCATATTGGAGTAGGGGCTGCTTGTGGTTATTAGGCATTTGCAAGCTCTCCGAAGTGTGTGCGCAGCAGGAGAGACAAATCCATGTTTTTATGCCTTCTTTGGCATTTTCAGGTGGAGAAAAACACAATCCCGAAAGAGAAAGAAAAGGCTGCCGCGCCAACACTGAGGCTTCAAACTTGATGAAAACAGTGTCTCCCATATTGGAGTAGGGGCTGCTTGTGGTTATTAGGCATTTGCAAGCTCTCCGAAGTGTGTGCGCAGCAGGAGAGACAAATCCATGTTTTTATGCCTTCTTTGGCATTTTCAGGTGGAGAAAAACACAATCCCGAAAGAGAAAGAAAAGGCTGCCGCGCCAACACTGAGGCTTCAAACTTGATGAAAACAGTGTCTCCCATAGTGGAGTAGGGGCTGCTTGTGGTTATTAGGCCTTTGCAAGCTCTCCGAAGTGTGTGCGCGGCAGGAGAGACAAATCAATGTTTTCGCGCCTTTTTTGCCATTTCCAGGTCGAAAAACACACAGGCCCCAAAAATAAAGAAATGGCTGTCCAGCCAAAACTGAGGCTTCAAACTTGATGAAAACAGTGTCTCCCATATTGGAGTAGGGGCTGCTTGTGGTTATTAGGCATTTGCAAGCTCTCCGAAGTGTGTGCGCAGCAGGAGAGACAAATCCATGTTTTTATGCCTTCTTTGGCATTTTCAGGTGGAGAAAAACACAATCCCGAAAGAGAAAGAAAAGGCTGCCGCGCCAACACTGAGGCTTCAAACTTGATGAAAACAGTGTCTCCCATAGTGGAGTAGGGGCTGCTTGTGGTTATTAGGCCTTTGCAAGCTCTCCGAAGTGTGTGCGCAGCAGGAGAGACAAATCCATGTTTTTATGCCTTCTTTGGCATTTTCAGGTGGAGAAAAACACAATCCCGAAAGAGAAAGAAAAGGCTGCCGCGCCAACACTGAGGCTTCAAACTTGATGAAAACAGTGTCTCCCATATTGGAGTAGGGGCTGCTTGTGGTTATTAGGCATTTGCAAGCTCTCCGAAGTGTGTGCGCAGCAGGAGAGACAAATCCATGTTTTTATGCCTTCTTTGGCATTTTCAGGTGGAGAAAAACACAATCCCGAAAGAGAAAGAAAAGGCTGCCGCGCCAACACTGAGGCTTCAAACTTGATGAAAACAGTGTCTCCCATAGTGGAGTAGGGGCTGCTTGTGGTTATTAGGCCTTTGCAAGCTCTCCGAAGTGTGTGCGCAGCAGGAGAGACAAATCCATGTTTTTATGCCTTCTTTGGCATTTTCAGGTGGAGAAAAACACAATCCCGAAATCGCAAAAAAGGCGCGAAAACATGGATTTGTCTCTCCTGCCGCGCACACACTTCCGATAGCGTGCAAAGGCCTAAAAAACACAAGCAGCCCGTGAGTTATTATGGGAGAGACTGTTTTCATCAAGTTTGAAGCCTCAGTGTTGGCGCGGCAGCCTTTTCTTTCTCTTTCGGGATTGTGTTTTTCTCCACCTGAAAATGCCAAAGAAGGCATAAAAACATGGATTTGTCTCTCCTGCTGCGCACACACTTCGGAGAGCTTGCAAATGCCTAATAACCACAAGCAGCCCCTACTCCAATATGGGAGACACTGTTTTCATCAAGTTTGAAGCCTCAGTGTTGGCGCGGCAGCCTTTTCTTTCTCTTTCGGGATTGTGTTTTTCTCCACCTGAAAATGCCAAAGAAGGCATAAAAACATGGATTTGTCTCTCCTGCTGCGCACACACTTCGGAGAGCTTGCAAAGGCCTAATAACCACAAGCAGCCCCTACTCCACTATGGGAGACACTGTTTTCATCAAGTTTGAAGCCTCAGTGTTGGCGCGGCAGCCTTTTCTTTCTCTTTCGGGATTGTGTTTTTCTCCACCTGAAAATGCCAAAGAAGGCATAAAAACATGGATTTGTCTCTCCTGCTGCGCACACACTTCGGAGAGCTTGCAAATGCCTAATAACCACAAGCAGCCCCTACTCCAATATGGGAGACACTGTTTTCATCAAGTTTGAAGCCTCAGTGTTGGCGCGGCAGCCTTTTCTTTCTCTTTCGGGATTGTGTTTTTCTCCACCTGAAAATGCCAAAGAAGGCATAAAAACATGGATTTGTCTCTCCTGCTGCGCACACACTTCGGAGAGCTTGCAAATGCCTAATAACCACAAGCAGCCCCTACTCCAATATGGGAGACACTGTTTTCATCAAGTTTGAAGCCTCAGTTTTGGCTGGACAGCCATTTCTTTATTTTTGGGGCCTGTGTGTTTTTCGACCTGGAAATGGCAAAAAAGGCGCGAAAACATTGATTTGTCTCTCCTGCCGCGCACACACTTCGGAGAGCTTGCAAAGGCCTAATAACCACAAGCAGCCCCTACTCCACTATGGGAGACACTGTTTTCATCAAGTTTGAAGCCTCAGTGTTGGCGCGGCAGCCTTTTCTTTTTCTTTCGGGATTGTGTTTTTCTCCACCTGAAAATGCCAAAGAAGGCATAAAAACATGGATTTGTCTCTCCTGCTGCGCACACACTTCGGAGAGCTTGCAAATGCCTAATAACCACAAGCAGCCCCTACTCCAATATAGGAGACACTGTTTTCATCAAGTTTGAAGCCTCAGTTTTGGCTGGACAGCCATTTCTTTATTTTTGGGGCCTGTGTGTTTTTCGACCTGGAAATGGCAAAAAAGGCGCGAAAACATTGATTTGTCTCTCCTGCCGCGCACACACTTCCGATAGCTTGCGAAGGCCTAAAAAACACAAGCTGCCCTTGAGTTATTGTGGGAGAGAATGTTTTCATCAAGTTTGAAGCCATAGTTTTGGCGCGGCAGCCGTTTCTTTCATTTTGGGGCCTATGTGTTTTTCGACCTTGAAATCGTAAAAAAGGCGCGAAAACATGGATTTGTCTCTCCTGCCGCGCACACACTTCCGATAGCTTGCGAAGGCCTAAAAAACACAAGCGGCCCTTGAGTTATTGTCTGAGAGACTGTTTTAATCAAGTTTGAAGCCTCAGTTTTGGCTGGACAGCCGTTTCTTTATTTTTGGGGCCTTTGTTTTCTTCGACCTGGAAATGGCAAAAAAGGCGCGAAAACATGGATTTGTCTCTCCTGCCGCGCACACACTTCTGATAGCGTGCAAAGGCCTAAAAAACACAAGCAGCCCGTGAGTTATTATGGGAGAGACTGTTTTCATCAAGTTTGAAGCCATAGTTTTGGCGCGGCAGCCGTTTCTTTCATTTTGGGGCCTATGTGTTTTTCGACCTTGAAATCGCAAAAAAGGCGCGAAAACATGGATTTGTCTCTCCTGCCGCGCACACACTTCGGAGAGCTTGCAAATGCCTAATAACCACAAGCAGCCCCTACTCCAATATGGGAGACACTGTTTTCATCAAGTTTGAAGCCTCAGTTTTGGCTGGACAGCCATTTCTTTATTTTTGGGGCCTGTGTGTTTTTCGACCTGGAAATGGCAAAAAAGGCGCGAAAACATTGATTTGTCTCTCCTGCCGCGCACACACTTCGGAGAGCTTGCAAAGGCCTAAAAAACACAAGCAGCCCGTGAGTTATTATGGGAGAGACTGTTTTCATCAAGTTTGAAGCCATAGTTTTGGCGCGGCAGCCGTTTCTTTCATTTTGGGGCCTATGTGTTTTTCGACCTTGAAATCGCAAAAAAGGCGCGAAAACATGGATTTGTCTCTCCTGCCGCGCACACACTTCGGAGAGCTTGCAAATGCCTAATAACCACAAGCAGCCCCTACTCCAATATGGGAGACACTGTTTTCATCAAGTTTGAAGCCTCAGTTTTGGCTGGACAGCCATTTCTTTATTTTTGGGGCCTGTGTGTTTTTCGACCTGGAAATGGCAAAAAAGGCGCGAAAACATTGATTTGTCTCTCCTGCCGCGCACACACTTCGGAGAGCTTGCAAAGGCCTAATAACCACAAGCAGCCCCTACTCCACTATGGGAGACACTGTTTTCATCAAGTTTGAAGCCTCAGTGTTGGCGCGGCAGCCTTTTCTTTCTCTTTCGGGATTGTGTTTTTCTCCACCTGAAAATGCCAAAGAAGGCATAAAAACATGGATTTGTCTCTCCTGCTGCGCACACACTTCGGAGAGCTTGCAAATGCCTAATAACCACAAGCAGCCCCTACTCCAATATGGGAGACACTGTTTTCATCAAGTTTGAAGCCTCAGTGTTGGCGCGGCAGCCTTTTCTTTCTCTTTCGGGATTGTGTTTTTCTCCACCTGAAAATGCCAAAGAAGGCATAAAAACATGGATTTGTCTCTCCTGCTGCGCACACACTTCGGAGAGCTTGCAAAGGCCTAATAACCACAAGCAGCCCCTACTCCACTATGGGAGACACTGTTTTCATCAAGTTTGAAGCCTCAGTGTTGGCGCGGCAGCCTTTTCTTTCTCTTTCGGGATTGTGTTTTTCTCCACCTGAAAATGCCAAAGAAGGCATAAAAACATGGATTTGTCTCTCCTGCTGCGCACACACTTCGGAGAGCTTGCAAATGCCTAATAACCACAAGCAGCCCCTACTCCAATATGGGAGACACTGTTTTCATCAAGTTTGAAGCCTCAGTGTTGGCGCGGCAGCCTTTTCTTTCTCTTTCGGGATTGTGTTTTTCTCCACCTGAAAATGCCAAAGAAGGCATAAAAACATGGATTTGTCTTTCCTGCTGCGCACACACTTCGGAGAGCTTGCAAAGGCCTAATAACCACAAGCAGCCCCTACTCCACTATGGGAGACACTGTTTTCATCAAGTTTGAAGCCTCAGTGTTGGCGCGGCAGCCTTTTCTTTCTCTTTCGGGATTGTGTTTTTCTCCACCTGAAAATGCCAAAGAAGGCATAAAAACATGGATTTGTCTCTCCTGCTGCGCACACACTTCGGAGAGCTTGCAAATGCCTAATAACCACAAGCAGCCCCTACTCCAATATGGGAGACACTGTTTTCATCAAGTTTGAAGCCTCAGTGTTGGCGCGGCAGCCTTTTCTTTCTCTTTCGGGATTGTGTTTTTCTCCACCTGAAAATGCCAAAGAAGGCATAAAAACATGGATTTGTCTCTCCTGCTGCGCACACACTTCGGAGAGCTTGCAAAGGCCTAATAACCACAAGCAGCCCCTACTCCACTATGGGAGACACTGTTTTCATCAAGTTTGAAGCCTCAGTGTTGGCGCGGCAGCCTTTTCTTTCTCTTTCGGGATTGTGTTTTTCTCCACCTGAAAATGCCAAAGAAGGCATAAAAACATGGATTTGTCTCTCCTGCTGCGCACACACTTCGGAGAGCTTGCAAATGCCTAATAACCACAAGCAGCCCCTACTCCAATATGGGAGACACTGTTTTCATCAAGTTTGAAGCCTCAGTTTTGGCTGGACAGCCATTTCTTTATTTTTGGGGCCTGTGTGTTTTTCGACCTGGAAATGGCAAAAAAGGCGCGAAAACATTGATTTGTCTCTCCTGCCGCGCACACACTTCGGAGAGCTTGCAAAGGCCTAATAACCACAAGCAGCCCCTACTCCACTATGGGAGACACTGTTTTCATCAAGTTTGAAGCCTCAGTGTTGGCGCGGCAGCCTTTTCTTTCTCTTTCGGGATTGTGTTTTTCTCCACCTGAAAATGCCAAAGAAGGCATAAAAACATGGATTTGTCTCTCCTGCTGCGCACACACTTCGGAGAGCTTGCAAATGCCTAATAACCACAAGCAGCCCCTACTCCAATATGGGAGACACTGTTTTCATCAAGTTTGAAGCCTCAGTGTTGGCGCGGCAGCCTTTTCTTTCTCTTTCGGGATTGTGTTTTTCTCCACCTGAAAATGCCAAAGAAGGCATAAAAACATGGATTTGTCTCTCCTGCTGCGCACACACTTCGGAGAGCTTGCAAATGCCTAATAACCACAAGCAGCCCCTACTCCAATATGGGAGACACTGTTTTCATCAAGTTTGAAGCCTCAGTTTTGGCTGGACAGCCATTTCTTTATTTTTGGGGCCTGTGTGTTTTTCGACCTGGAAATGGCAAAAAAGGCGCGAAAACATTGATTTGTCTCTCCTGCCGCGCACACACTTCGGAGAGCTTGCAAAGGCCTAATAACCACAAGCAGCCCCTACTCCACTATGGGAGACACTGTTTTCATCAAGTTTGAAGCCTCAGTGTTGGCGCGGCAGCCTTTTCTTTTTCTTTCGGGATTGTGTTTTTCTCCACCTGAAAATGCCAAAGAAGGCATAAAAACATGGATTTGTCTCTCCTGCTGCGCACACACTTCGGAGAGCTTGCAAATGCCTAATAACCACAAGCAGCCCCTACTCCAATATAGGAGACACTGTTTTCATCAAGTTTGAAGCCTCAGTTTTGGCTGGACAGCCATTTCTTTATTTTTGGGGCCTGTGTGTTTTTCGACCTGGAAATGGCAAAAAAGGCGCGAAAACATTGATTTGTCTCTCCTGCCGCGCACACACTTCCGATAGCTTGCGAAGGCCTAAAAAACACAAGCTGCCCTTGAGTTATTGTGGGAGAGAATGTTTTCATCAAGTTTGAAGCCATAGTTTTGGCGCGGCAGCCGTTTCTTTCATTTTGGGGCCTATGTGTTTTTCGACCTTGAAATCGTAAAAAAGGCGCGAAAACATGGATTTGTCTCTCCTGCCGCGCACACACTTCCGATAGCTTGCGAAGGCCTAAAAAACACAAGCGGCCCTTGAGTTATTGTCTGAGAGACTGTTTTAATCAAGTTTGAAGCCTCAGTTTTGGCTGGACAGCCGTTTCTTTATTTTTGGGGCCTTTGTTTTCTTCGACCTGGAAATGGCAAAAAAGGCGCGAAAACATGGATTTGTCTCTCCTGCCGCGCACACACTTCTGATAGCGTGCAAAGGCCTAAAAAACACAAGCAGCCCGTGAGTTATTATGGGAGAGACTGTTTTCATCAAGTTTGAAGCCATAGTTTTGGCGCGGCAGCCGTTTCTTTCATTTTGGGGCCTATGTGTTTTTCGACCTTGAAATCGCAAAAAAGGCGCGAAAACATGGATTTGTCTCTCCTGCCGCGCACACACTTCGGAGAGCTTGCAAATGCCTAATAACCACAAGCAGCCCCTACTCCAATATGGGAGACACTGTTTTCATCAAGTTTGAAGCCTCAGTTTTGGCTGGACAGCCATTTCTTTATTTTTGGGGCCTGTGTGTTTTTCGACCTGGAAATGGCAAAAAAGGCGCGAAAACATTGATTTGTCTCTCCTGCCGCGCACACACTTCGGAGAGCTTGCAAAGGCCTAAAAAACACAAGCAGCCCGTGAGTTATTATGGGAGAGACTGTTTTCATCAAGTTTGAAGCCATAGTTTTGGCGCGGCAGCCGTTTCTTTCATTTTGGGGCCTATGTGTTTTTCGACCTTGAAATCGCAAAAAAGGCGCGAAAACATGGATTTGTCTCTCCTGCCGCGCACACACTTCGGAGAGCTTGCAAATGCCTAATAACCACAAGCAGCCCCTACTCCAATATGGGAGACACTGTTTTCATCAAGTTTGAAGCCTCAGTTTTGGCTGGACAGCCATTTCTTTATTTTTGGGGCCTGTGTGTTTTTCGACCTGGAAATGGCAAAAAAGGCGCGAAAACATTGATTTGTCTCTCCTGCCGCGCACACACTTCGGAGAGCTTGCAAAGGCCTAATAACCACAAGCAGCCCCTACTCCACTATGGGAGACACTGTTTTCATCAAGTTTGAAGCCTCAGTGTTGGCGCGGCAGCCTTTTCTTTCTCTTTCGGGATTGTGTTTTTCTCCACCTGAAAATGCCAAAGAAGGCATAAAAACATGGATTTGTCTCTCCTGCTGCGCACACACTTCGGAGAGCTTGCAAATGCCTAATAACCACAAGCAGCCCCTACTCCAATATGGGAGACACTGTTTTCATCAAGTTTGAAGCCTCAGTGTTGGCGCGGCAGCCTTTTCTTTCTCTTTCGGGATTGTGTTTTTCTCCACCTGAAAATGCCAAAGAAGGCATAAAAACATGGATTTGTCTCTCCTGCTGCGCACACACTTCGGAGAGCTTGCAAAGGCCTAATAACCACAAGCAGCCCCTACTCCACTATGGGAGACACTGTTTTCATCAAGTTTGAAGCCTCAGTGTTGGCGCGGCAGCCTTTTCTTTCTCTTTCGGGATTGTGTTTTTCTCCACCTGAAAATGCCAAAGAAGGCATAAAAACATGGATTTGTCTCTCCTGCTGCGCACACACTTCGGAGAGCTTGCAAATGCCTAATAACCACAAGCAGCCCCTACTCCAATATGGGAGACACTGTTTTCATCAAGTTTGAAGCCTCAGTGTTGGCGCGGCAGCCTTTTCTTTCTCTTTCGGGATTGTGTTTTTCTCCACCTGAAAATGCCAAAGAAGGCATAAAAACATGGATTTGTCTTTCCTGCTGCGCACACACTTCGGAGAGCTTGCAAAGGCCTAATAACCACAAGCAGCCCCTACTCCACTATGGGAGACACTGTTTTCATCAAGTTTGAAGCCTCAGTGTTGGCGCGGCAGCCTTTTCTTTCTCTTTCGGGATTGTGTTTTTCTCCACCTGAAAATGCCAAAGAAGGCATAAAAACATGGATTTGTCTCTCCTGCTGCGCACACACTTCGGAGAGCTTGCAAATGCCTAATAACCACAAGCAGCCCCTACTCCAATATGGGAGACACTGTTTTCATCAAGTTTGAAGCCTCAGTGTTGGCGCGGCAGCCTTTTCTTTCTCTTTCGGGATTGTGTTTTTCTCCACCTGAAAATGCCAAAGAAGGCATAAAAACATGGATTTGTCTCTCCTGCTGCGCACACACTTCGGAGAGCTTGCAAAGGCCTAATAACCACAAGCAGCCCCTACTCCACTATGGGAGACACTGTTTTCATCAAGTTTGAAGCCTCAGTGTTGGCGCGGCAGCCTTTTCTTTCTCTTTCGGGATTGTGTTTTTCTCCACCTGAAAATGCCAAAGAAGGCATAAAAACATGGATTTGTCTCTCCTGCTGCGCACACACTTCGGAGAGCTTGCAAATGCCTAATAACCACAAGCAGCCCCTACTCCAATATGGGAGACACTGTTTTCATCAAGTTTGAAGCCTCAGTGTTGGCGCGGCAGCCTTTTCTTTCTCTTTCGGGATTGTGTTTTTCTCCACCTGAAAATGCCAAAGAAGGCATAAAAACATGGATTTGTCTCTCCTGCTGCGCACACACTTCGGAGAGCTTGCAAAGGCCTAATAACCACAAGCAGCCCCTACTCCACTATGGGAGACACTGTTTTCATCAAGTTTGAAGCCTCAGTGTTGGCGCGGCAGCCTTTTCTTTCTCTTTCGGGATTGTGTTTTTCTCCACCTGAAAATGCCAAAGAAGGCATAAAAACATGGATTTGTCTCTCCTGCTGCGCACACACTTCGGAGAGCTTGCAAATGCCTAATAACCACAAGCAGCCCCTACTCCATTATGGGAGACACTGTTTTCATCAAGTTTGAAGCCTCAGTGTTGGCGCGGCAGCCTTTTCTTTCTCTTTCGGGATTGTGTTTTTCTCCACCTGAAAATGCCAAAGAAGGCATAAAAACATGGATTTGTCTCTCCTGCTGCGCACACACTTCGGAGAGCTTGCAAATGCCTAATAACCACAAGCAGCCCCTACTCCAATATGGGAGACACTGTTTTCATCAAGTTTGAAGCCTCAGTTTTGGCTGGACAGCCATTTCTTTATTTTTGGGGCCTGTGTGTTTTTCGACCTGGAAATGGCAAAAAAGGCGCGAAAACATTGATTTGTCTCTCCTGCCGCGCACACACTTCGGAGAGCTTGCAAAGGCCTAATAACCACAAGCAGCCCCTACTCCACTATGGGAGACACTGTTTTCATCAAGTTTGAAGCCTCAGTGTTGGCGCGGCAGCCTTTTCTTTTTCTTTCGGGATTGTGTTTTTCTCCACCTGAAAATGCCAAAGAAGGCATAAAAACATGGATTTGTCTCTCCTGCTGCGCACACACTTCGGAGAGCTTGCAAATGCCTAATAACCACAAGCAGCCCCTACTCCAATATAGGAGACACTGTTTTCATCAAGTTTGAAGCCTCAGTTTTGGCTGGACAGCCATTTCTTTATTTTTGGGGCCTGTGTGTTTTTCGACCTGGAAATGGCAAAAAAGGCGCGAAAACATTGATTTGTCTCTCCTGCCGCGCACACACTTCGGAGAGCTTGCAAAGGCCTAAAAAACACAAGCAGCCCGTGAGTTATTATGGGAGAGACTGTTTTCATCAAGTTTGAAGCCATAGTTTTGGCGCGGCAGCCGTTTCTTTCATTTTGGGGCCTATGTGTTTTTCGACCTTGAAATCGCAAAAAAGGCGCGAAAACATGGATTTGTCTCTCCTGCCGCGCACACACTTCGGAGAGCTTGCAAATGCCTAATAACCACAAGCAGCCCCTACTCCAATATGGGAGACACTGTTTTCATCAAGTTTGAAGCCTCAGTTTTGGCTGGACAGCCATTTCTTTATTTTTGGGGCCTGTGTGTTTTTCGACCTGGAAATGGCAAAAAAGGCGCGAAAACATTGATTTGTCTCTCCTGCCGCGCACACACTTCGGAGAGCTTGCAAAGGCCTAATAACCACAAGCAGCCCCTACTCCACTATGGGAGACACTGTTTTCATCAAGTTTGAAGCCTCAGTGTTGGCGCGGCAGCCTTTTCTTTCTCTTTCGGGATTGTGTTTTTCTCCACCTGAAAATGCCAAAGAAGGCATAAAAACATGGATTTGTCTCTCCTGCTGCGCACACACTTCGGAGAGCTTGCAAAGGCCTAATAACCACAAGCAGCCCCTACTCCACTATGGGAGACACTGTTTTCATCAAGTTTGAAGCCTCAGTGTTGGCGCGGCAGTCTTTTCTTTTTCTTTCGGGATTGTGTTTTTCTCCACCTGAAAATGCCAAAGAAGGCATAAAAACATGGATTTGTCTCTCCTGCTGCGCACACACTTCGGAGAGCTTGCAAATGCCTAATAACCACAAGCAGCCCCTACTCCAATATAGGAGACACTGTTTTCATCAAGTTTGAAGCCTCAGTTTTGGCTGGACAGCCATTTCTTTATTTTTGGGGCCTGTGTGTTTTTCGACCTGGAAATGGCAAAAAAGGCGCGAAAACATTGATTTGTCTCTCCTGCCGCGCACACACTTCCGATAGCTTGCGAAGGCCTAAAAAACACAAGCTGCCCTTGAGTTATTGTGGGAGAGAATGTTTTCATCAAGTTTGAAGCCATAGTTTTGGCGCGGCAGCCGTTTCTTTCATTTTGGGGCCTATGTGTTTTTCGACCTTGAAATCGTAAAAAAGGCGCGAAAACATGGATTTGTCTCTCCTGCCGCGCACACACTTCCGATAGCTTGCGAAGGCCTAAAAAACACAAGCGGCCCTTGAGTTATTGTCTGAGAGACTGTTTTAATCAAGTTTGAAGCCTCAGTTTTGGCTGGACAGCCGTTTCTTTATTTTTGGGGCCTTTGTTTTCTTCGACCTGGAAATGGCAAAAAAGGCGCGAAAACATGGATTTGTCTCTCCTGCCGCGCACACACTTCTGATAGCGTGCAAAGGCCTAAAAAACACAAGCAGCCCGTGAGTTATTATGGGAGAGACTGTTTTCATCAAGTTTGAAGCCATAGTTTTGGCGCGGCAGCCGTTTCTTTCATTTTGGGGCCTATGTGTTTTTCGACCTTGAAATCGCAAAAAAGGCGCGAAAACATGGATTTGTCTCTCCTGCCGCGCACACACTTCGGAGAGCTTGCAAATGCCTAATAACCACAAGCAGCCCCTACTCCAATATGGGAGACACTGTTTTCATCAAGTTTGAAGCCTCAGTTTTGGCTGGACAGCCATTTCTTTATTTTTGGGGCCTGTGTGTTTTTCGACCTGGAAATGGCAAAAAAGGCGCGAAAACATTGATTTGTCTCTCCTGCCGCGCACACACTTCGGAGAGCTTGCAAAGGCCTAAAAAACACAAGCAGCCCGTGAGTTATTATGGGAGAGACTGTTTTCATCAAGTTTGAAGCCATAGTTTTGGCGCGGCAGCCGTTTCTTTCATTTTGGGGCCTATGTGTTTTTCGACCTTGAAATCGCAAAAAAGGCGCGAAAACATGGATTTGTCTCTCCTGCCGCGCACACACTTCGGAGAGCTTGCAAATGCCTAATAACCACAAGCAGCCCCTACTCCAATATGGGAGACACTGTTTTCATCAAGTTTGAAGCCTCAGTTTTGGCTGGACAGCCATTTCTTTATTTTTGGGGCCTGTGTGTTTTTCGACCTGGAAATGGCAAAAAAGGCGCGAAAACATTGATTTGTCTCTCCTGCCGCGCACACACTTCGGAGAGCTTGCAAAGGCCTAATAACCACAAGCAGCCCCTACTCCACTATGGGAGACACTGTTTTCATCAAGTTTGAAGCCTCAGTGTTGGCGCGGCAGCCTTTTCTTTCTCTTTCGGGATTGTGTTTTTCTCCACCTGAAAATGCCAAAGAAGGCATAAAAACATGGATTTGTCTCTCCTGCTGCGCACACACTTCGGAGAGCTTGCAAATGCCTAATAACCACAAGCAGCCCCTACTCCAATATGGGAGACACTGTTTTCATCAAGTTTGAAGCCTCAGTGTTGGCGCGGCAGCCTTTTCTTTCTCTTTCGGGATTGTGTTTTTCTCCACCTGAAAATGCCAAAGAAGGCATAAAAACATGGATTTGTCTCTCCTGCTGCGCACACACTTCGGAGAGCTTGCAAAGGCCTAATAACCACAAGCAGCCCCTACTCCACTATGGGAGACACTGTTTTCATCAAGTTTGAAGCCTCAGTGTTGGCGCGGCAGCCTTTTCTTTCTCTTTCGGGATTGTGTTTTTCTCCACCTGAAAATGCCAAAGAAGGCATAAAAACATGGATTTGTCTCTCCTGCTGCGCACACACTTCGGAGAGCTTGCAAATGCCTAATAACCACAAGCAGCCCCTACTCCAATATGGGAGACACTGTTTTCATCAAGTTTGAAGCCTCAGTGTTGGCGCGGCAGCCTTTTCTTTCTCTTTCGGGATTGTGTTTTTCTCCACCTGAAAATGCCAAAGAAGGCATAAAAACATGGATTTGTCTCTCCTGCTGCGCACACACTTCGGAGAGCTTGCAAAGGCCTAATAACCACAAGCAGCCCCTACTCCACTATGGGAGACACTGTTTTCATCAAGTTTGAAGCCTCAGTGTTGGCGCGGCAGCCTTTTCTTTCTCTTTCGGGATTGTGTTTTTCTCCACCTGAAAATGCCAAAGAAGGCATAAAAACATGGATTTGTCTCTCCTGCTGCGCACACACTTCGGAGAGCTTGCAAATGCCTAATAACCACAAGCAGCCCCTACTCCATTATGGGAGACACTGTTTTCATCAAGTTTGAAGCCTCAGTGTTGGCGCGGCAGCCTTTTCTTTCTCTTTCGGGATTGTGTTTTTCTCCACCTGAAAATGCCAAAGAAGGCATAAAAACATGGATTTGTCTCTCCTGCTGCGCACACACTTCGGAGAGCTTGCAAATGCCTAATAACCACAAGCAGCCCCTACTCCAATATGGGAGACACTGTTTTCATCAAGTTTGAAGCCTCAGTTTTGGCTGGACAGCCATTTCTTTATTTTTGGGGCCTGTGTGTTTTTCGACCTGGAAATGGCAAAAAAGGCGCGAAAACATTGATTTGTCTCTCCTGCCGCGCACACACTTCGGAGAGCTTGCAAAGGCCTAATAACCACAAGCAGCCCCTACTCCACTATGGGAGACACTGTTTTCATCAAGTTTGAAGTCTCAGTGTTGGCGCGGCAGCCTTTTCTTTTTCTTTCGGGATTGTGTTTTTCTCCACCTGAAAATGCCAAAGAAGGCATAAAAACATGGATTTGTCTCTCCTGCTGCGCACACACTTCGGAGAGCTTGCAAATGCCTAATAACCACAAGCAGCCCCTACTCCAATATAGGAGACACTGTTTTCATCAAGTTTGAAGCCTCAGTTTTGGCTGGACAGCCATTTCTTTATTTTTGGGGCCTGTGTGTTTTTCGACCTGGAAATGGCAAAAAAGGCGCGAAAACATTGATTTGTCTCTCCTGCCGCGCACACACTTCCGATAGCTTGCGAAGGCCTAAAAAACACAAGCTGCCCTTGAGTTATTGTGGGAGAGAATGTTTTCATCAAGTTTGAAGCCATAGTTTTGGCGCGGCAGCCGTTTCTTTCATTTTGGGGCCTATGTGTTTTTCGACCTTGAAATCGTAAAAAAGGCGCGAAAACATGGATTTGTCTCTCCTGCCGCGCACACACTTCCGATAGCTTGCGAAGGCCTAAAAAACACAAGCGGCCCTTGAGTTATTGTCTGAGAGACTGTTTTAATCAAGTTTGAAGCCTCAGTTTTGGCTGGACAGCCGTTTCTTTATTTTTGGGGCCTTTGTTTTCTTCGACCTGGAAATGGCAAAAAAGGCGCGAAAACATGGATTTGTCTCTCCTGCCGCGCACACACTTCTGATAGCGTGCAAAGGCCTAAAAAACACAAGCAGCCCGTGAGTTATTATGGGAGAGACTGTTTTCATCAAGTTTGAAGCCATAGTTTTGGCGCGGCAGCCGTTTCTTTCATTTTGGGGCCTATGTGTTTTTCGACCTTGAAATCGCAAAAAAGGCGCGAAAACATGGATTTGTCTCTCCTGCCGCGCACACACTTCGGAGAGCTTGCAAATGCCTAATAACCACAAGCAGCCCCTACTCCAATATGGGAGACACTGTTTTCATCAAGTTTGAAGCCTCAGTTTTGGCTGGACAGCCATTTCTTTATTTTTGGGGCCTGTGTGTTTTTCGACCTGGAAATGGCAAAAAAGGCGCGAAAACATTGATTTGTCTCTCCTGCCGCGCACACACTTCGGAGAGCTTGCAAAGGCCTAAAAAACACAAGCAGCCCGTGAGTTATTATGGGAGAGACTGTTTTCATCAAGTTTGAAGCCATAGTTTTGGCGCGGCAGCCGTTTCTTTCATTTTGGGGCCTATGTGTTTTTCGACCTTGAAATCGCAAAAAAGGCGCGAAAACATGGATTTGTCTCTCCTGCCGCGCACACACTTCGGAGAGCTTGCAAATGCCTAATAACCACAAGCAGCCCCTACTCCAATATGGGAGACACTGTTTTCATCAAGTTTGAAGCCTCAGTTTTGGCTGGACAGCCATTTCTTTATTTTTGGGGCCTGTGTGTTTTTCGACCTGGAAATGGCAAAAAAGGCGCGAAAACATTGATTTGTCTCTCCTGCCGCGCACACACTTCGGAGAGCTTGCAAAGGCCTAATAACCACAAGCAGCCCCTACTCCACTATGGGAGACACTGTTTTCATCAAGTTTGAAGCCTCAGTGTTGGCGCGGCAGCCTTTTCTTTCTCTTTCGGGATTGTGTTTTTCTCCACCTGAAAATGCCAAAGAAGGCATAAAAACATGGATTTGTCTCTCCTGCTGCGCACACACTTCGGAGAGCTTGCAAAGGCCTAATAACCACAAGCAGCCCCTACTCCACTATGGGAGACACTGTTTTCATCAAGTTTGAAGCCTCAGTGTTGGCGCGGCAGCCTTTTCTTTCTCTTTCGGGATTGTGTTTTTCTCCACCTGAAAATGCCAAAGAAGGCATAAAAACATGGATTTGTCTCTCCTGCTGCGCACACACTTCGGAGAGCTTGCAAATGCCTAATAACCACAAGCAGCCCCTACTCCAATATGGGAGACACTGTTTTCATCAAGTTTGAAGCCTCAGTGTTGGCGCGGCAGCCTTTTCTTTCTCTTTCGGGATTGTGTTTTTCTCCACCTGAAAATGCCAAAGAAGGCATAAAAACATGGATTTGTCTCTCCTGCTGCGCACACACTTCGGAGAGCTTGCAAAGGCCTAATAACCACAAGCAGCCCCTACTCCACTATGGGAGACACTGTTTTCATCAAGTTTGAAGCCTCAGTGTTGGCGCGGCAGCCTTTTCTTTCTCTTTCGGGATTGTGTTTTTCTCCACCTGAAAATGCCAAAGAAGGCATAAAAACATGGATTTGTCTCTCCTGCTGCGCACACACTTCGGAGAGCTTGCAAATGCCTAATAACCACAAGCAGCCCCTACTCCAATATGGGAGACACTGTTTTCATCAAGTTTGAAGCCTCAGTGTTGGCGCGGCAGCCTTTTCTTTCTCTTTCGGGATTGTGTTTTTCTCCACCTGAAAATGCCAAAGAAGGCATAAAAACATGGATTTGTCTCTCCTGCTGCGCACACACTTCGGAGAGCTTGCAAAGGCCTAATATCCACAAGCAGCCCCTACTCCACTATGGGAGACACTGTTTTCATCAAGTTTGAAGCCTCAGTGTTGGCGCGGCAGCCTTTTCTTTCTCTTTCGGGATTGTGTTTTTCTCCACCTGAAAATGCCAAAGAAGGCATAAAAACATGGATTTGTCTCTCCTGCTGCGCACACACTTCGGAGAGCTTGCAAATGCCTAATAACCACAAGCAGCCCCTACTCCATTATGGGAGACACTGTTTTCATCAAGTTTGAAGCCTCAGTGTTGGCGCGGCAGCCTTTTCTTTCTCTTTCGGGATTGTGTTTTTCTCCACCTGAAAATGCCAAAGAAGGCATAAAAACATGGATTTGTCTCTCCTGCTGCGCACACACTTCGGAGAGCTTGCAAATGCCTAATAACCACAAGCAGCCCCTACTCCAATATGGGAGACACTGTTTTCATCAAGTTTGAAGCCTCAGTTTTGGCTGGACAGCCATTTCTTTATTTTTGGGGCCTGTGTGTTTTTCGACCTGGAAATGGCAAAAAAGGCGCGAAAACATTGATTTGTCTCTCCTGCCGCGCACACACTTCGGAGAGCTTGCAAAGGCCTAATAACCACAAGCAGCCCCTACTCCACTATGGGAGACACTGTTTTCATCAAGTTTGAAGCCTCAGTGTTGGCGCGGCAGCCTTTTCTTTTTCTTTCGGGATTGTGTTTTTCTCCACCTGAAAATGCCAAAGAAGGCATAAAAACATGGATTTGTCTCTCCTGCTGCGCACACACTTCGGAGAGCTTGCAAATGCCTAATAACCACAAGCAGCCCCTACTCCAATATAGGAGACACTGTTTTCATCAAGTTTGAAGCCTCAGTTTTGGCTGGACAGCCATTTCTTTATTTTTGGGGCCTGTGTGTTTTTCGACCTGGAAATGGCAAAAAAGGCGCGAAAACATTGATTTGTCTCTCCTGCCGCGCACACACTTCCGATAGCTTGCGAAGGCCTAAAAAACACAAGCTGCCCTTGAGTTATTGTGGGAGAGAATGTTTTCATCAAGTTTGAAGCCATAGTTTTGGCGCGGCAGCCGTTTCTTTCATTTTGGGGCCTATGTGTTTTTCGACCTTGAAATCGTAAAAAAGGCGCGAAAACATGGATTTGTCTCTCCTGCCGCGCACACACTTCCGATAGCTTGCGAAGGCCTAAAAAACACAAGCGGCCCTTGAGTTATTGTCTGAGAGACTGTTTTAATCAAGTTTGAAGCCTCAGTTTTGGCTGGACAGCCGTTTCTTTATTTTTGGGGCCTTTGTTTTCTTCGACCTGGAAATGGCAAAAAAGGCGCGAAAACATGGATTTGTCTCTCCTGCCGCGCACACACTTCTGATAGCGTGCAAAGGCCTAAAAAACACAAGCAGCCCGTGAGTTATTATGGGAGAGACTGTTTTCATCAAGTTTGAAGCCATAGTTTTGGCGCGGCAGCCGTTTCTTTCATTTTGGGGCCTATGTGTTTTTCGACCTTGAAATCGCAAAAAGGCGCGAAAACATGGATTTGTCTCTCCTGCCGCGCACACACTTCGGAGAGCTTGCAAATGCCTAATAACCACAAGCAGCCCCTACTCCAATATGGGAGACACTGTTTTCATCAAGTTTGAAGCCTCAGTTTTGGCTGGACAGCCATTTCTTTATTTTTGGGGCCTGTGTGTTTTTCGACCTGGAAATGGCAAAAAAGGCGCGAAAACATTGATTTGTCTCTCCTGCCGCGCACACACTTCGGAGAGCTTGCAAAGGCCTAAAAAACACAAGCAGCCCGTGAGTTATTATGGGAGAGACTGTTTTCATCAAGTTTGAAGCCATAGTTTTGGCGCGGCAGCCGTTTCTTTCATTTTGGGGCCTATGTGTTTTTCGACCTTGAAATCGCAAAAAAGGCGCGAAAACATGGATTTGTCTCTCCTGCCGCGCACACACTTCGGAGAGCTTGCAAATGCCTAATAACCACAAGCAGCCCCTACTCCAATATGGGAGACACTGTTTTCATCAAGTTTGAAGCCTCAGTTTTGGCTGGACAGCCATTTCTTTATTTTTGGGGCCTGTGTGTTTTTCGACCTGGAAATGGCAAAAAAGGCGCGAAAACATTGATTTGTCTCTCCTGCCGCGCACACACTTCGGAGAGCTTGCAAAGGCCTAATAACCACAAGCAGCCCCTACTCCACTATGGGAGACACTGTTTTCATCAAGTTTGAAGCCTCAGTGTTGGCGCGGCAGCCTTTTCTTTCTCTTTCGGGATTGTGTTTTTCTCCACCTGAAAATGCCAAAGAAGGCATAAAAACATGGATTTGTCTCTCCTGCTGCGCACACACTTCGGAGAGCTTGCAAATGCCTAATAACCACAAGCAGCCCCTACTCCAATATGGGAGACACTGTTTTCATCAAGTTTGAAGCCTCAGTGTTGGCGCGGCAGCCTTTTCTTTCTCTTTCGGGATTGTGTTTTTCTCCACCTGAAAATGCCAAAGAAGGCATAAAAACATGGATTTGTCTCTCCTGCTGCGCACACACTTCGGAGAGCTTGCAAAGGCCTAATAACCACAAGCAGCCCCTACTCCACTATGGGAGACACTGTTTTCATCAAGTTTGAAGCCTCAGTGTTGGCGCGGCAGCCTTTTCTTTCTCTTTCGGGATTGTGTTTTTCTCCACCTGAAAATGCCAAAGAAGGCATAAAAACATGGATTTGTCTCTCCTGCTGCGCACACACTTCGGAGAGCTTGCAAATGCCTAATAACCACAAGCAGCCCCTACTCCAATATGGGAGACACTGTTTTCATCAAGTTTGAAGCCTCAGTGTTGGCGCGGCAGCCTTTTCTTTCTCTTTCGGGATTGTGTTTTTCTCCACCTGAAAATGCCAAAGAAGGCATAAAAACATGGATTTGTCTTTCCTGCTGCGCACACACTTCGGAGAGCTTGCAAAGGCCTAATAACCACAAGCAGCCCCTACTCCACTATGGGAGACACTGTTTTCATCAAGTTTGAAGCCTCAGTGTTGGCGCGGCAGCCTTTTCTTTCTCTTTCGGGATTGTGTTTTTCTCCACCTGAAAATGCCAAAGAAGGCATAAAAACATGGATTTGTCTCTCCTGCTGCGCACACACTTCGGAGAGCTTGCAAATGCCTAATAACCACAAGCAGCCCCTACTCCAATATGGGAGACACTGTTTTCATCAAGTTTGAAGCCTCAGTGTTGGCGCGGCAGCCTTTTCTTTCTCTTTCGGGATTGTGTTTTTCTCCACCTGAAAATGCCAAAGAAGGCATAAAAACATGGATTTGTCTCTCCTGCTGCGCACACACTTCGGAGACCTTGCAAAGGCCTAATAACCACAAGCAGCCCCTACTCCACTATGGGAGACACTGTTTTCATCAAGTTTGAAGCCTCAGTGTTGGCGCGGCAGCCTTTTCTTTCTCTTTCGGGATTGTGTTTTTCTCCACCTGAAAATGCCAAAGAAGGCATAAAAACATGGATTTGTCTCTCCTGCTGCGCACACACTTCGGAGAGCTTGCAAATGCCTAATAACCACAAGCAGCCCCTACTCCATTATGGGAGACACTGTTTTCATCAAGTTTGAAGCCTCAGTGTTGGCGCGGCAGCCTTTTCTTTCTCTTTCGGGATTGTGTTTTTCTCCACCTGAAAATGCCAAAGAAGGCATAAAAACATGGATTTGTCTCTCCTGCTGCGCACACACTTCGGAGAGCTTGCAAATGCCTAATAACCACAAGCAGCCCCTACTCCAATATGGGAGACACTGTTTTCATCAAGTTTGAAGCCTCAGTTTTGGCTGGACAGCCATTTCTTTATTTTTGGGGCCTGTGTGTTTTTCGACCTGGAAATGGCAAAAAAGGCGCGAAAACATTGATTTGTCTCTCCTGCCGCGCACACACTTCGGAGAGCTTGCAAAGGCCTAATAACCACAAGCAGCCCCTACTCCACTATGGGAGACACTGTTTTCATCAAGTTTGAAGCCTCAGTGTTGGCGCGGCAGCCTTTTCTTTTTCTTTCGGGATTGTGTTTTTCTCCACCTGAAAATGCCAAAGAAGGCATAAAAACATGGATTTGTCTCTCCTGCTGCGCACACACTTCGGAGAGCTTGCAAATGCCTAATAACCACAAGCAGCCCCTACTCCAATATAGGAGACACTGTTTTCATCAAGTTTGAAGCCTCAGTTTTGGCTGGACAGCCATTTCTTTATTTTTGGGGCCTGTGTGTTTTTCGACCTGGAAATGGCAAAAAAGGCGCGAAAACATTGATTTGTCTCTCCTGCCGCGCACACACTTCCGATAGCTTGCGAAGGCCTAAAAAACACAAGCTGCCCTTGAGTTATTGTGGGAGAGAATGTTTTCATCAAGTTTGAAGCCATAGTTTTGGCGCGGCAGCCGTTTCTTTCATTTTGGGGCCTATGTGTTTTTCGACCTTGAAATCGTAAAAAAGGCGCGAAAACATGGATTTGTCTCTCCTGCCGCGCACACACTTCCGATAGCTTGCGAAGGCCTAAAAAACACAAGCGGCCCTTGAGTTATTGTCTGAGAGACTGTTTTAATCAAGTTTGAAGCCTCAGTTTTGGCTGGACAGCCGTTTCTTTATTTTTGGGGCCTTTGTTTTCTTCGA
Source organism: Argentina silus (assembly GCF_951799395.1). NCBI lineage: Eukaryota > Metazoa > Chordata > Actinopteri > Argentiniformes > Argentinidae > Argentina > Argentina silus. The sequence goes on along the minus strand of NW_028152523.1, from coordinate 6,715 downwards.
CCTGGAAATGGCAAAAAAGGCGCGAAAACATGGATTTGTCTCTCCTGCCGCGCACACACTTCTGATAGCGTGCAAAGGCCTAAAAAACACAAGCAGCCCGTGAGTTATTATGGGAGAGACTGTTTTCATCAAGTTTGAAGCCATAGTTTTGGCGCGGCAGCCGTTTCTTTCATTTTGGGGCCTATGTGTTTTTCGACCTTGAAATCGCAAAAAAGGCGCGAAAACATGGATTTGTCTCTCCTGCCGCGCACACACTTCGGAGAGCTTGCAAATGCCTAATAACCACAAGCAGCCCCTACTCCAATATGGGAGACACTGTTTTCATCAAGTTTGAAGCCTCAGTTTTGGCTGGACAGCCATTTCTTTATTTTTGGGGCCTGTGTGTTTTTCGACCTGGAAATGGCAAAAAAGGCGCGAAAACATTGATTTGTCTCTCCTGCCGCGCACACACTTCGGAGAGCTTGCAAAGGCCTAAAAAACACAAGCAGCCCGTGAGTTATTATGGGAGAGACTGTTTTCATCAAGTTTGAAGCCATAGTTTTGGCGCGGCAGCCGTTTCTTTCATTTTGGGGCCTATGTGTTTTTCGACCTTGAAATCGCAAAAAAGGCGCGAAAACATGGATTTGTCTCTCCTGCCGCGCACACACTTCGGAGAGCTTGCAAATGCCTAATAACCACAAGCAGCCCCTACTCCAATATGGGAGACACTGTTTTCATCAAGTTTGAAGCCTCAGTTTTGGCTGGACAGCCATTTCTTTATTTTTGGGGCCTGTGTGTTTTTCGACCTGGAAATGGCAAAAAAGGCGCGAAAACATTGATTTGTCTCTCCTGCCGCGCACACACTTCGGAGAGCTTGCAAAGGCCTAATAACCACAAGCAGCCCCTACTCCACTATGGGAGACACTGTTTTCATCAAGTTTGAAGCCTCAGTGTTGGCGCGGCAGCCTTTTCTTTCTCTTTCGGGATTGTGTTTTTCTCCACCTGAAAATGCCAAAGAAGGCATAAAAACATGGATTTGTCTCTCCTGCTGCGCACACACTTCGGAGAGCTTGCAAATGCCTAATAACCACAAGCAGCCCCTACTCCAATATGGGAGACACTGTTTTCATCAAGTTTGAAGCCTCAGTTTTGGCTGGACAGCCATTTCTTTATTTTTGGGGCCTGTGTGTTTTTCGACCTGGAAATGGCAAAAAAGGCGCGAAAACATTGATTTGTCTCTCCTGCCGCGCACACACTTCGGAGAGCTTGCAAAGGCCGCTGTCCAGCCAAAACTGAGGCTTCAAACTTGATGAAAACAGTGTCTCCCATATTGGAGTAGGGGCTGCTTGTGGTTATTAGGCATTTGCAAGCTCTCCGAAGTGTGTGCGCAGCAGGAGAGACAAATCCATGTTTTTATGCCTTCTTTGGCATTTTCAGGTGGAGAAAAACACAATCCCGAAAGAGAAAGAAAAGGCTGCCGCGCCAACACTGAGGCTTCAAACTTGATGAAAACAGTGTCTCCCATAGTGGAGTAGGGGCTGCTTGTGGTTATTAGGCCTTTGCAAGCTCTCCGAAGTGTGTGCGCGGCAGGAGAGACAAATCAATGTTTTCGCGCCTTTTTTGCCATTTCCAGGTCGAAAAACACACAGGCCCCAAAAATAAAGAAATGGCTGTCCAGCCAAAACTGAGGCTTCAAACTTGATGAAAACAGTGTCTCCCATATTGGAGTAGGGGCTGCTTGTGGTTATTAGGCATTTGCAAGCTCTCCGAAGTGTGTGCGCGGCAGGAGAGACAAATCCATGTTTTCGCGCCTTTTTTGCGATTTCAAGGTCGAAAAACACATAGGCCCCAAAATGAAAGAAACGGCTGCCGCGCCAAAACTATGGCTTCAAACTTGATGAAAACAGTCTCTCCCATAATAACTCACGGGCTGCTTGTGTTTTTTAGGCCTTTGCAAGCTCTCCGAAGTGTGTGCGCGGCAGGAGAGACAAATCAATGTTTTCGCGCCTTTTTTGCCATTTCCAGGTCGAAAAACACACAGGCCCCAAAAATAAAGAAATGGCTGTCCAGCCAAAACTGAGGCTTCAAACTTGATGAAAACAGTGTCTCCCATATTGGAGTAGGGGCTGCTTGTGGTTATTAGGCATTTGCAAGCTCTCCGAAGTGTGTGCGCGGCAGGAGAGACAAATCCATGTTTTCGCGCCTTTTTTGCGATTTCAAGGTCGAAAAACACATAGGCCCCAAAATGAAAGAAACGGCTGCCGCGCCAAAACTATGGCTTCAAACTTGATGAAAACAGTCTCTCCCATAATAACTCACGGGCTGCTTGTGTTTTTTAGGCCTTTGCACGCTATCAGAAGTGTGTGCGCGGCAGGAGAGACAAATCCATGTTTTCGCGCCTTTTTTGCCATTTCCAGGTCGAAGAAAACAAAGGCCCCAAAAATAAAGAAACGGCTGTCCAGCCAAAACTGAGGCTTCAAACTTGATTAAAACAGTCTCTCAGACAATAACTCAAGGGCCGCTTGTGTTTTTTAGGCCTTCGCAAGCTATCGGAAGTGTGTGCGCGGCAGGAGAGACAAATCCATGTTTTCGCGCCTTTTTTACGATTTCAAGGTCGAAAAACACATAGGCCCCAAAATGAAAGAAACGGCTGCCGCGCCAAAACTATGGCTTCAAACTTGATGAAAACATTCTCTCCCACAATAACTCAAGGGCAGCTTGTGTTTTTTAGGCCTTCGCAAGCTATCGGAAGTGTGTGCGCGGCAGGAGAGACAAATCAATGTTTTCGCGCCTTTTTTGCCATTTCCAGGTCGAAAAACACACAGGCCCCAAAAATAAAGAAATGGCTGTCCAGCCAAAACTGAGGCTTCAAACTTGATGAAAACAGTGTCTCCTATATTGGAGTAGGGGCTGCTTGTGGTTATTAGGCATTTGCAAGCTCTCCGAAGTGTGTGCGCAGCAGGAGAGACAAATCCATGTTTTTATGCCTTCTTTGGCATTTTCAGGTGGAGAAAAACACAATCCCGAAAGAAAAAGAAAAGGCTGCCGCGCCAACACTGAGGCTTCAAACTTGATGAAAACAGTGTCTCCCATAGTGGAGTAGGGGCTGCTTGTGGTTATTAGGCATTTGCAAGCTCTCCGAAGTGTGTGCGCGGCAGGAGAGACAAATCCATGTTTTCGCGCCTTTTTTGCGATTTCAAGGTCGAAAAACACATAGGCCCCAAAATGAAAGAAACGGCTGCCGCGCCAAAACTATGGCTTCAAACTTGATGAAAACAGTCTCTCCCATAATAACTCACGGGCTGCTTGTGTTTTTTAGGCCTTTGCAAGCTCTCCGAAGTGTGTGCGCGGCAGGAGAGACAAATCAATGTTTTCGCGCCTTTTTTGCCATTTCCAGGTCGAAAAACACACAGGCCCCAAAAATAAAGAAATGGCTGTCCAGCCAAAACTGAGGCTTCAAACTTGATGAAAACAGTGTCTCCCATATTGGAGTAGGGGCTGCTTGTGGTTATTAGGCATTTGCAAGCTCTCCGAAGTGTGTGCGCGGCAGGAGAGACAAATCCATGTTTTCGCGCCTTTTTTGCGATTTCAAGGTCGAAAAACACATAGGCCCCAAAATGAAAGAAACGGCTGCCGCGCCAAAACTATGGCTTCAAACTTGATGAAAACAGTCTCTCCCATAATAACTCACGGGCTGCTTGTGTTTTTTAGGCCTTTGCACGCTATCAGAAGTGTGTGCGCGGCAGGAGAGACAAATCCATGTTTTCGCGCCTTTTTTGCCATTTCCAGGTCGAAGAAAACAAAGGCCCCAAAAATAAAGAAACGGCTGTCCAGCCAAAACTGAGGCTTCAAACTTGATTAAAACAGTCTCTCAGACAATAACTCAAGGGCCGCTTGTGTTTTTTAGGCCTTCGCAAGCTATCGGAAGTGTGTGCGCGGCAGGAGAGACAAATCCATGTTTTCGCGCCTTTTTTACGATTTCAAGGTCGAAAAACACATAGGCCCCAAAATGAAAGAAACGGCTGCCGCGCCAAAACTATGGCTTCAAACTTGATGAAAACATTCTCTCCCACAATAACTCAAGGGCAGCTTGTGTTTTTTAGGCCTTCGCAAGCTATCGGAAGTGTGTGCGCGGCAGGAGAGACAAATCAATGTTTTCGCGCCTTTTTTGCCATTTCCAGGTCGAAAAACACACAGGCCCCAAAAATAAAGAAATGGCTGTCCAGCCAAAACTGAGGCTTCAAACTTGATGAAAACAGTGTCTCCTATATTGGAGTAGGGGCTGCTTGTGGTTATTAGGCATTTGCAAGCTCTCCGAAGTGTGTGCGCAGCAGGAGAGACAAATCCATGTTTTTATGCCTTCTTTGGCATTTTCAGGTGGAGAAAAACACAATCCCGAAAGAAAAAGAAAAGGCTGCCGCGCCAACACTGAGGCTTCAAACTTGATGAAAACAGTGTCTCCCATAGTGGAGTAGGGGCTGCTTGTGGTTATTAGGCCTTTGCAAGCTCTCCGAAGTGTGTGCGCAGCAGGAGAGACAAATCCATGTTTTTATGCCTTCTTTGGCATTTTCAGGTGGAGAAAAACACAATCCCGAAAGAGAAAGAAAAGGCTGCCGCGCCAACACTGAGGCTTCAAACTTGATGAAAACAGTGTCTCCCATATTGGAGTAGGGGCTGCTTGTGGTTATTAGGCATTTGCAAGCTCTCCGAAGTGTGTGCGCAGCAGGAGAGACAAATCCATGTTTTTATGCCTTCTTTGGCATTTTCAGGTGGAGAAAAACACAATCCCGAAAGAGAAAGAAAAGGCTGCCGCGCCAACACTGAGGCTTCAAACTTGATGAAAACAGTGTCTCCCATAGTGGAGTAGGGGCTGCTTGTGGTTATTAGGCCTTTGCAAGCTCTCCGAAGTGTGTGCGCGGCAGGAGAGACAAATCAATGTTTTCGCGCCTTTTTTGCCATTTCCAGGTCGAAAAACACACAGGCCCCAAAAATAAAGAAATGGCTGTCCAGCCAAAACTGAGGCTTCAAACTTGATGAAAACAGTGTCTCCCATATTGGAGTAGGGGCTGCTTGTGGTTATTAGGCATTTGCAAGCTCTCCGAAGTGTGTGCGCGGCAGGAGAGACAAATCCATGTTTTCGCGCCTTTTTTGCGATTTCAAGGTCGAAAAACACATAGGCCCCAAAATGAAAGAAACGGCTGCCGCGCCAAAACTATGGCTTCAAACTTGATGAAAACAGTCTCTCCCATAATAACTCACGGGCTGCTTGTGTTTTTTAGGCCTTTGCACGCTATCAGAAGTGTGTGCGCGGCAGGAGAGACAAATCCATGTTTTCGCGCCTTTTTTGCCATTTCCAGGTCGAAGAAAACAAAGGCCCCAAAAATAAAGAAACGGCTGTCCAGCCAAAACTGAGGCTTCAAACTTGATTAAAACAGTCTCTCAGACAATAACTCAAGGGCCGCTTGTGTTTTTTAGGCCTTCGCAAGCTATCGGAAGTGTGTGCGCGGCAGGAGAGACAAATCCATGTTTTCGCGCCTTTTTTACGATTTCAAGGTCGAAAAACACATAGGCCCCAAAATGAAAGAAACGGCTGCCGCGCCAAAACTATGGCTTCAAACTTGATGAAAACATTCTCTCCCACAATAACTCAAGGGCAGCTTGTGTTTTTTAGGCCTTCGCAAGCTATCGGAAGTGTGTGCGCGGCAGGAGAGACAAATCAATGTTTTCGCGCCTTTTTTGCCATTTCCAGGTCGAAAAACACACAGGCCCCAAAAATAAAGAAATGGCTGTCCAGCCAAAACTGAGGCTTCAAACTTGATGAAAACAGTGTCTCCTATATTGGAGTAGGGGCTGCTTGTGGTTATTAGGCATTTGCAAGCTCTCCGAAGTGTGTGCGCAGCAGGAGAGACAAATCCATGTTTTTATGCCTTCTTTGGCATTTTCAGGTGGAGAAAAACACAATCCCGAAAGAAAAAGAAAAGGCTGCCGCGCCAACACTGAGGCTTCAAACTTGATGAAAACAGTGTCTCCCATAGTGGAGTAGGGGCTGCTTGTGGTTATTAGGCCTTTGCAAGCTCTCCGAAGTGTGTGCGCAGCAGGAGAGACAAATCCATGTTTTTATGCCTTCTTTGGCATTTTCAGGTGGAGAAAAACACAATCCCGAAAGAGAAAGAAAAGGCTGCCGCGCCAACACTGAGGCTTCAAACTTGATGAAAACAGTGTCTCCCATATTGGAGTAGGGGCTGCTTGTGGTTATTAGGCATTTGCAAGCTCTCCGAAGTGTGTGCGCAGCAGGAGAGACAAATCCATGTTTTTATGCCTTCTTTGGCATTTTCAGGTGGAGAAAAACACAATCCCGAAAGAGAAAGAAAAGGCTGCCGCGCCAACACTGAGGCTTCAAACTTGATGAAAACAGTGTCTCCCATAGTGGAGTAGGGGCTGCTTGTGGTTATTAGGCCTTTGCAAGCTCTCCGAAGTGTGTGCGCGGCAGGAGAGACAAATCAATGTTTTCGCGCCTTTTTTGCCATTTCCAGGTCGAAAAACACACAGGCCCCAAAAATAAAGAAATGGCTGTCCAGCCAAAACTGAGGCTTCAAACTTGATGAAAACAGTGTCTCCCATATTGGAGTAGGGGCTGCTTGTGGTTATTAGGCATTTGCAAGCTCTCCGAAGTGTGTGCGCGGCAGGAGAGACAAATCCATGTTTTCGCGCCTTTTTTGCGATTTCAAGGTCGAAA
>NW_028152524.1:15000-16657 GCF_951799395.1 Argentina silus | reverse complement strand
GGGGAGAGTTTCAAATAACTTCAAACATGAGTCAAATGTTTGAAGAATTCACTGAAAACTCTTTCACCAGCGTTCTATGAGACATTTTTCTTTATGTATTTCATAAAAGTTTGTAGAAATTTGTGTTCAGCAAAAGACTTGGGCTTATACTCCCTACATATTTCAGGAGCAAGTCAGCTTATGACAAATTTATAGATCCAAGAAGCTGAGTTCGAAGATTTTAAATGCTCATATCCCATGCATCTAGTTATAGCCTTAATATGGAGGGAATTCGCCTCTAAATTTGCATAAAACGACTTTTTCTGTCTCATTACCAATTCTACTTTATCGTATATCTTTATGTCGTCTATAACAGATTTAGAGAGATGGGAAAAAGGTGAGGACTGCGTGTGGAGACGCATGAAACATGGACACATGGATACCTGGCTGCAAAGACAGCACACACTAAGATAATATGGCAGATTAAACACACTGTAAGTGTTAATCAACGCAGGTTAACATCACAATGAAGAACATTAACTAAAGACAGAGGGGAACGGAGGAGGGGAGTAATGGGAAACGGCATAAAGACGGGAATGTGGAAATAGAGGAGTGTGGCTGTGAGAAATAGGGTAGCAGAGGAGAGGGGAGGAGAGGAGAGGAGAGGAGAGGAGATGGAAGGAGAGGAGAGGAGAGGAGAGGAGATGGAAGGAGAGGAGAGGAGAGGAGAGGGGCGGAGTGGAGAGGAGAGGAGAGGAGAGGAGAGGAGAGGAGAAAGGATGAGAAGAGAGTGGTAGAGTTGATTTTAGAAGAGAGAACAGGATGACAGGGTAGTGTTTAGTCTTTACCATGTTTCTTATATCACACATGTCATAAAGGAGCGCCAGTCAGAATCGTTAGAAGAGATTATCCCCCCAAAAAAAAAGAAGAAAGGAAAAGACAAAAAAAGAAAAACACGTCCATATGCCTGATCAACGCTCATTAGCACGGTGCAAAGTACATTAGTACCCTGTGTAAAGGTGCAGTACTTCTCCAGTGTGTGTGTGTGTGTGTGTGTGTGTGTGTGTGCGCCTGTCTGCTATAGAGACACACTCAGACTAATTAGCGCTAATTTGACCACTCGTCCTCCGCTGGGGAAAGTGCTGAAGCAAGGTGGATGCTGGGAGAAAACGCACACAGGCACAAATCTTAATTTCCCATACCACCCAGCGATTAATACAGCTGTAACACCCGTGTAACACCCGCCCACCGTTGGTCCCCTCTCTCTCTCTCTCTCTCTCTCTCTCTCTCTCTCTCTCTAAATTACTTTGTATTCTAATTGTTTCTATTTTGTTTAGGTCTCTTTAAAGTATTCCACTGTACAGTAGCTTTCCCTGTGAGTCTTTTCAGTCTCCTACATTATCTCATCCCTCTCTTTATCTACCTCTCTCCTTTAACACTTCTTTTGCTCTCACCCTTTCTGCTTTGCGAGACAGAATTATTCATAAATATTTTTTTCAAATTAACATTGTTTAAAATATTTTTTTTGGGGCATCTGCAGGTCATTTTTCTCTGCTACATATGGCTGAGGCAGACACGCACACACACACACACACACACACACACACACACACACACACACACACACACACACACACACACACACACACAGAAGTGTGGAGTCTGGTAGTGAGCGAGG
>NW_028152528.1:2500-10000 GCF_951799395.1 Argentina silus | reverse complement strand
TAAAACCACAATATTATGTTATATCAGGAGAAACAATCACATCCTTCACCAACAAGGTCCTCAGTAACACCCTAACCTCCCCGAGGGTCCTACTGAGGCGTCTCTATAGACTGTTCTAGCAGTGAGGTGCACCATGACTAAAAACGCATTTAATTCGGTGGAAACCTGAGGAACTGCCAGAGTGAACCAACTCTGAGAACCAGTTAGATCATTTATGTTCTTGAATTTCAATAATGAGGTGAGTTAATAATGAGTGTGCTCACTGCTGCCCCTTGTAGGTGAACTGCTGTATGACTCCCTTTCTTGTCTTCTGAGGGAGTGTCTCACCCCTGTCTGATCCTCTCTGATCCTCTCCTCTCCCTGAGCAGAATCGAGCCCCGGGCCCCACAGCGCTGACAGGCTCATATAAAGGTGTGTCTGATGGATTCACACCGAGGTCTCGGTGCATCTGATTGGACTCTGAGGCAGGAAGAGGCGTGCCAGATGGAGTCATGTGACTAGCTTGCATGTGGACTCTAACAAGGGTGAGTTTCTTGAAAGCTTCATAGCTGAAGTGATGCTTCATATGTCCACAGACTCACTCCTGTAAACAGTGATGCTACCAGTGTTCCTCTCTGGAGGCCTTGTGGCTGGGTTGTTGGTTGTTGGTTGTTGGTTGTCTGAGTTAATGAGTCTGTGATGTGTGGTCAGTGTTGTCACTAGTAGGGTCAGGGTCGGCTCGCTGCATCGTGTGGAACAGCTCCCTGTGTTATTGACCATAAATCACGCCTCTTGGGCATTATTGCTTAATTAAATACTACTTCTGCTACAAAGCTTCTGGAAATGGAGGAACATTCTTTCATTCATATCTGATTGTAGAGGAGTTATGGAACAGATTTAGATCATATACTAAATATCTTATCAAGCGTTCTGACGTTTCTGTGTGGAACAACAGTCGCATCATGACTGTTCTGAAGTCAGTGTTCTATCATGACTGTTCTGAAGTCAGTGTTCTATCATGACTGTTCTGAAGTCAGTGTTCTATCATGACTGTTCTGACAGGAGTTTTTGCACATGGCTTTTTGGGAAAAATCTCTTTTTTTTCTCAAGGAAATCCCTGTATCATTGCAGCGCATCATAGGAGAGTAATATATACCGTTTAGCATGCAGCAGAGGAAGCTTCTAGACTCTATACCTCCCCTGACAGGGACACGCACTGCTGCCTGCCTCCCGTCTGTCTGCCGAAGAGATACGCACATCTAGCCCATTCCTGTGTGTGTGTGAGTGTGTGTGTGTGTGTGTGTGTGTGTGTGTGAGTGAGTGTGTGTGTGTGTGTGTGTGTGTGTGTGTGTGTGTGTGTGTGTGTGTGTGTGTGTGTGTGTGTGTGTGTGTGTGTGTGAGCGCACGTCCAGCCCATCCCTGCGTCTCTAAACGTGTTCATATATTTAGATGTCATATTTATGTGTGAAGTAAAGGTCAGGATGAATCCATCACTGGTGTGCCTCTGGGTGGAACACACACACACACACACACACACACACACACACACACACACACACACACACACACACACACACACACACACACACACACACACTTCCTCCTCCTCCATATCCCACTGCATCAGCCCCCCCTGCTGGACATGGATCATGTTAACAAGTCTACAACTGATATTCTGCAAACACTGTTTTAATCAAATGTTTCGGTTTAATCAACAGTTAAACTGTTCCTGTAACCAATCAGAAGTCATCTCCGTCATCCTCACCGCCTTACCGCGTCATTATCATAATACATCACATCCGGCTTCATGTCCCGAGTAGGAAATTACGTCACGTTTCCAGAAATGAATGTTTTTTTAAAACACATCCACACAGATACAATATGTTCACATATATGTATTTAATATTGAAATAATGAAATACTAATAGCTTCCCAATGACGTTTCAGAGGAATGACCTCTGATGTCGTAAACGTCGTCATCCCGGTTACCGTAAATACGGTTGGGGGCATGCGCGGTGGTTCCTCAGCGGTTCGACCTCTGCAGCCGGTGAGTGAACGGAGAGAAACGGACATCCGACCTCAACACTTTAATCATCGCTTTCCATCTTCCGTTTAAAGCCGTTTCGGTACAACAGAGACACATTGTGCATGTAGAGCGTGTTGTTGTGAGCAGGGTTCCGCCGGGATGGGTTCGCTGCTTCTGCTCGTTAGTTGTGAAATGTCCATGTTGACCTTAACCGTGTTTCTGCTGCCGCTCCACAGACTAGCCCCCGGTGACCGATCAGTCCCCCCCGGTAAAGCAACATGTTGGCCTGTGTGAAGCTCGTCTCTGCTCCTGGACTGGTGAGTTCTGTCCAATGTCGTCTTCCAGTCTCACCGTCGTGTAGCGGGATGCTAACTAAGCTAGCCCGCCGTGTCCCCGGGCCGTCTGCGGCTCAGGCCTGCGGAGGTGGGAGGTGGGAGGTGGGAGGTGAGCTCTGGATGAACGGGTTGACGGCTGAAAGTCACTTGGTGTGAAATGCACAGCGGCTGAAACAGCCACATTTACCAGGAGACAAGTCTCAGATCCAGACCCAGACCCAGACCCAGACTCTGGACGTCCTGTCCTGTCACTAGCTGGATGATACGCTGCTAGCTTTGGCTAATGAGCTTTCTTTGCAATTCAAGGTCATGCGGAACTGAATGACTAAAGAAAGGAGGGCGCGTTTCACACACTTGTTTGACTGAGTGCTCTTCTCTGCTGAGTGCTCTTCTCTGCTGAGTGCTCTTCTCTGCTGAGTGCTCTTCTCTGCTGAGTGCTCTTCTCCGGAGAAGAGCCTGTCCCTCAGCTGATGCCTTCTGGCTGACTCGTCTAGGACGTCTAATGAGGACTTAACTGGAAAAGCTCCAGTTGACATTCACACAGTTGGAACTACACACTGCTGTGTCGCCATGCATTTAAATTCCGTGTTTTTCAACACTTGCAGCATCATATTGTGTAAATGTCCTCTGTAGCTACATAGCTAGCTAGCTCCATAGTTGGCCAGCTAGCAGGGATGTTGGGTGATTCTCTCTGGGCTCGGAACTCCAGTCAGTCTGTGTTCAGATGGCTGAATGTCATTAAGCTCTGATGTCATTGGACTGTCAAGTTTTTATTGAAGGTAGCTAGGTGTCTACAGCCATTGTTGATGTGTGTGTGTGTGCCTACAGATCCGTGCTGGGTCCAGGGCTCTGTGCAGACCCCTCTCTGCATCCGTCGTGTCTCGACCCGACAACAGAACAGGGGAGGTGAGTGTCTGTCTGTGTCCTGACCATTTTCGGTATGGTCCAAGGCCTTACTATGTATGTACAGAGATGGTAGAGAAAGACAGGAGGTAAGGAGGATAGGGTCTGTCAGCAGGGCAGGGGCTGGATTCTAACATCGGCACTGTAGACCGTGGTGCTCGACCACTGGACCACCCCAGGACACACTGGACCACCCCAGGACACCTGATGTCTGTCTGACCTCCTCCAGTGAGGACACCTCCTGTCCCTGGCTGGATGAGGTCACTGCTCAGTAGGATGCTTGGGACGACCTGACTCTGACATCACCTGTTGAAGTTAAACTGGACTAGGGGTTAGGACTAGGGGTTAGGACTAGGGTCGTCCCAAAGATCCCACTTCCCATCGACTGTTGGATGCCACACCCCTTGGGTATTTGATGGTAGACATGTTTGTTTGTCCGTCCAGGCTAGCTCCGCCCTCCTGCCACAGAGCGCCTCCTCCCAGGTAGCGCTGCGGGGCTTCCAGACCAGCTCCGCCTGCCGGGACATCGACACCGCCGCCAAGTTCATCGGAGCCGGCGCCGCCACGGTGGGAGTGGCCGGGTCTGGAGCCGGGATCGGAACGGTGTTCGGAAGCCTCATCATCGGATACGCCAGGTAGGACTGGGGGTCAGAGGTCAGATACGCCAGGTAGGACTGGGGGTCAGAGGTCAGATACGCCAGGTAGGACTGGGGGTCAGAGGTCAGATACGCCAGGTAGGACTGGGCTGGGGGTCAGGGTTCAGATATGCCAGGAGAGGGCTAGGCTGGGGGTCAGGGGTCAGATACACCAGGAGAGGGAAAGGGTTTAGGGTTAGATATGAGGTAGGTAATGAGGTCGGGGTTGACTGGCAGTTGGGGCTACGGGCAGGAGATTTAGAACAGGGTGAGGGTTAGAACCGGGGGGAGGGTTAGGGTTAGGAACATGGCTTGGGATTTCAGTATTAAATCTGATCCATGATGGCAAACTTTGATGACAGGATTATTCTGATCCAGTTTGATGTTTAGAAATTCTGTGCCGGGCACACTGGGATGACTGGGGTGTCATACAGGACCGTCATATCACACATGACATTAAGACTGTTAGAAGAACCAAAATGGAGCTTCAATTGCAGAATTGGTTAAATTTTTACCTCTCCTCCCTCCCTCCCTCCCTCCTCCCTAGGAACCCCTCTCTGAAGCAACAGCTGTTCTCCTATGCCATCCTGGGCTTCGCCCTGTCTGAAGCCATGGGGCTCTTCTGCTTGATGGTGGCCTTCCTCATCCTCTTCGCCATGTAAACCACCGGCCACCATGATGATGAAGACAATGATGAAGATCATGATTCTGAACCTACAGCTGTGACCACCTGTTTCACCCGGCAACCAAAACCGTTCTGTGTTGGTGTCACCAAATTGTACATTTTCCAAGTTTGTTTTGTTGAAGGCTGACATTAAGAAGGCATGTATTGTAAAAATGTAACCATTACAGAATTAAAATACATGTATTTCACTATTTAAAATGTATGGCAGTTATTTTGTGTTGAGTTCTGCTGGTACCTTTCTGCATTCAAGATCAGAAGGAGAGATTCTATAGTCGAGGGACCTGATCCCAGATCAGCGAACTAAGACCCTTTGTAGATACAGACCCTTAAAGTGTTGGAAGAAGCGCTATGGTAATACATCTGCAGTATCACATTTCACCAGTAGAGGTCACTCATAGTACATGACAGCAGGGTCTGATAATGTTGGTGAGAGCCACTCAGGACAATAAGAGTCTAACTGTTACATCACCTGGATGGTAAATGCTCCAGCTTGTACTCTGGTTCGCTAGAGGTGAAGTCAACAGGCCTGTCTGGATGGCAGATTTAACAACTGTTCTTTTCAGTTTTGAAAACAATTCCAGCGGGGGTGGATGACCAGTGGGGAGGGGGGGGGGGGGGGTGATTAATAAAAAAGTACTGTTCTGTAGCCTGTATGCTATAAAATAATGACATAACTAGACCTGGATAACTAGAACAGGGTCATCATTAGGAGACGAGGGGGGGTGAGATGGCAGGGGACATGATCTGGGGGAAAGATACAGCAGGACACATTTACACATTTAGACGGGTTGTATATTGTGGTAAAGATTGTAGTAGAAGAAGTATGAATGTGCCCAGTCTGCAAGAAATACAAGCTAACCTGTTTATTTGACACTTTCTACCACATTCAACCTTCTCTACATCTGTTACAAAATATCATGTTCCTCCATGTGGAAGGTCTGTTTGACTGTAGGCCTAGGACACAGTCAACAACCACATCAACATCAACAACAACAACAACAACCACATCAACATCAACATCATCAACAACAACAACATCAACAACAACATCAACAACATCAACAACAACAACATCAACAACTCATCAACAACAACCACATCAACATCAACATCATCAACAACAACAACATCAACATCAACATCATCAACATCAACAACATCAACAACAACATCAACAACAACATCAACAACAACAACAACATCATCAACAACATCAACAACATCAACAACAACAACATCAACAACAACAACATCATCAACAACAACATCAACAACATCAACAACATCATCAACAACATCAACAACAACAACAACAACATCATCAACAACATCAACAACAACAACATCAACATCAACAACAACAACAACATCAACAACATCATCAACAACAACACCAACATCATCAACAACAATATCAACAACAACAACATCAACAACATCAACAACAACAACAACAACATCAACAACATCATCAACAACAACACCAACATCATCAACAACAACATCAACAACAACAACATCAACAACATCAACAACAACAACAACAACATCAACAACAACATCAACATCAACAACAACAACATCAACAACAACAGAACGTCAGAAATCATTCATTCGGATTCTTTCTTTCTTTCTTTCTTTCTTTTTTTCGCCCTTCAGCATCGCCGCCGTGTAACCATGACAACAGCTCGGGGAGGAGGAGGCCGCTCACGTGACGCAGCAAGATGGCGCCTCGGCCCCGCAGCGGAGAGATGGACGCGCCGCGCTGTAAGACTCTTCTCTTCATCCCCACTTCTCCTGCATGCAGCCTGACACTCCACTCTGGACCGGCACGATAACCGACATACGCTTCATTTAATTCAATACACGTTTGCTTCTGCGCCGTTCCCGCCACTGGAACGCTGCATTTTCACAGTGAAGTCCATGGCTAATGATGTTAGCTAGCTTGTTAGCACCTAGATAGCTAGCTGTGTATGTGTTAACACACCCGTTTGACGACCAGTTGACACACTTTGACTTCACTGCTTTGCTTCGTGTTCTCAAACTGATGTTCGTTCCCTTACTAGAGAGCCAGCTGTCAGCGGTGGTGGGAAGTGGATTCTATCGTTGCTCGTCAGTAAAAGTGAAAATGGCCCTAAATGTCTTCGGTAAGTTGTGGTTGTGATGCAGCCTGGAGGAGATGATTTGGTCATCTACCCTCGGCCGCGGAGGCACGGCGTTACACAACCCTAGTGTGTCAATCCGAGAGAGGAGGGGGAGAGGGGGAGGAGAGAGAGAGAGAGAGAGAGAAAGGGAGAGAGAGGGAGGAGGAGGAGGGAGGAGAGACTAGTGGTTTAGAGTTCAGGGAATGTGGTGTGGTAGATTGTAACCAGGCAACAGAGACGACAGGAAGCTGTGTGCCTGGGACAGATATCCAGAGGACAGCTGTGTGTGTGTGTGTGTGTGTGTGTGTGTGTGTGTGTGTGTGTGTGTGTGTGTGTGTGTGGTGTCTGCAGTTCTCTTAGTAATTGCCTGGAGGTCAGACTCAGAATGTCCCTGTCACCATAAACAGGACAGGCCACTCCTCCTCAGGCCTGACGGACGGTCTGAGTGACGTCTCTCCACATGCTGATCCTGCTTCACTTTACTGTCAGCCAGACAGACAGCGTCTCAGAGAGACAGACAGCGTCTCAGGGAGACAGACAGCATCTCAGAGAGACAGACAGCGTCTCAGGGAGACAGACAGCGTCTCAGAGAGACAGACAGCGTCTCAGAGAGACAGACAGCGTCTCAGAGAGACAGACAGCATCTCAGAGAGACAGACAGCGTCTCAGAGAGACAGACAGCATCTCAGAGAGACAGACAGCGTCTCAGGGAGACAGACAGCGTCTCAGAGAGACAGACAGCGTCTCAGAGAGACAGACAGCGTGAGATGGAAGATATGGGAAGTTATTTGCT